>NW_026095752.1:444571-516747 GCF_023614345.1 Adelges cooleyi
CACTTGAATAATGTGTTATCTAGATGATTATTTCGATAACATTTTATTCGAATAATGCACAACTTTGCCCGAAAAAAATCCAAATCTATTCTCTAAAACTAAGCTAATTTTTAATTTTGTGACGCTTTTAGGCAAATTGGTACAAATACATACGTTTTACATACTGCAGCGATATGTTTTTGACAAAAATTAACTCTTTTATATAAACTTTAGTTTATCTTGAATTAATTAACAAACTAAGTACAATTTCTTTAATGAAACTTTAATCTGAACCTTTCCTCTCTCGCGAAAAATCATATTTTAATTGCAACGCTTTTATATTTATACTCAAAGGTTCCCATTTTACATAGTTCTATCAAATAAATACTATTTAATCATGGATATCATAGTGTTAAAGATATCATGACTAAATAAATAAACGTTAACTCGACGTGCGAGGTAATCAATTTAACGCAAGATTATTCATTTGCCGGATATTGATTGCAATTTGTATATAATCACACTTAACAACATTATTATAAACTTATCATGTTTATCTGAGTTTTGGTAAAGTTTGGAGTGTATGAAACATAAGGTGTGTCGTGTTAGGTTTGGTTAAGCATTGGAAGAAGGTTATACGGCTCTCTCTCTGACAGCAATATGTATACTTGTTAATTATTACGAGCAATCTAATCTATTGTTCACTCGAATACGGTTAACGAGACGATGTTTGTAAATGTTGTAGGCGAGTTCGAGTAAGATGGCGGCTTACGATTGGCAATGGCTACAGTCCATAAATCGTATACCGATGGGCAAATCACATAAATTGTCGCACCAGCAAATGTATGTGTTGTCAGAGAATCCGGCGGATTCTGCGGGCGGCCTAGAAATGTACACGCTGAAAATGAGAGAACTGAAATGCATTTACGGCAGAATCTTTCAAGGTATGTTCGACTACACAAATAGGGTACTGACACGGAATGTGAACGTTACGGAAGCGTGGCCGGCGTTGGAAGAATTTAAAAAAAAAATCGCCAAAATGTTTTCCGCTCTGCTAGCGGCAAACGACCATGCGTACCCGTGGATGTGGCGCGTTTACTTCATGGTGTACGCCGTCGAAAGGCCAACGCTGACCGAGTTCATTTCCAGTTACAAAACCGACACCGTGTTAAAAGGCAACATCGACACGTTTGTCGATTCGTGTACCGCGCAACATTACCTGCACCCGTCGGGTAACACAAACGCCGAACAGTATGTGATCGACAGTTTAACGGTGCAAGGCCAAAACCAATCGGACTACGCCTATCAAAATGCCAATTTGTTTGGCATGGACGAATTGTTACTCAAAGCATTTCGCACAGACTCTATGTTCGAGCGATCCCGAATTAACGATTTCCAAGACAAGTTGAAAAAGCGACTGTTCGCCGTTTGGGAGGCGCCGATGAGTGATTTCTACTCGAAACAGATCGATCTCGTCATTCACCACAATTTGATCGCCACATTAATACATTGTTCCATTTCTCACTTTGTTTGGATGCACTTGGACACGGTTAAGAGAGATCAATCAGTCAATACCCAAACCGCTTTGGATGCGTTGGTGTCGCCCTTAAACGACGCCGTCAAGCTGTTGGATAACCACAGCGATGAGTTTTACAACGATTTGCTGTCGAAAATCCAGTCGAGAACGGTCAGTGCGGGAACGTTACCGGGTCTTTTGGCCAAGGCCAAAGAGAACTTTGGTAGTCATTTTTCCTCGTTGAGCGTACACGGAACGTCTTCAAACAACATAGAACTCATTGAAATGTTGACGAAAAAAAAAAGTAACTCTGATAAGAATGCTGCTTCAATATTTGCCTCCGATTTAAAAAATTATATAAAAAAACTCGGTAGTTTTTCGTTCGTGTTGATTGATTTTTATAAATCAAGTACAGTTGGAAATAATTAAATTGTATATTCAAATAATAACCCACATTTACCATGAAATTAAATGCATTACAATAATGTAACTGCACTCCTCGTCACTTTTATTAATTAATCGGTATCACTTTTATAATTTTAAACAAACACTGTATACTGCATTTTAGTCTGTATTTATAATTAATGCCTGTCATGGCGTAACATAAATTAATTAAAATCCTATTTTAAATGTCACAACATCACTTTTTTGGGCTTTCTAATAAAATATAATACATACATGATGTTTTTATTTTTGTGTAAATTATTAAAATAGTTTAAAATACTATGAAAAAAATGTTTATACGACATATAAATCTATATATTTTACTTCTCTTAGTTTCAGCCTTTTATACCATACTGCCAAGCAAGATAATCTTATCTCCTATTTCTGTTCTCGACTGCTTCCTTACATCGGTATTCGACTTCACCGACACGTCATGTTTTTTATTAACACAATGTTTCCATCTTAACGTTGGCTTTCCAAAATTTTTTTTTTTCGAATAGACTTTGGTGATGAGCTACTTGGAATCTTTTCCAACATGCGATTATTGAGAGACTATACTTGATCATTTCTTTGCGCCAAAAAAGATATTTATTTTGTGATTATATATAACAGGTTATATACTAAATTCCAAGTTTTTCGGTTTTTTTTCATTATAAAAATACGTTAACTCCGGATTTTTATTTAGTTAGTTTTGAAGAAAACCGATGAAAATCTTTATAAAAATATGTCGATGCAAAGTTAACTCTTGTGTTAGATTTCTTATATAGGTAAATATAATAAATATATGAGGAAGGGTTTTAAAACGTTTTGTGTAAGCAATATTTAAGAAAAAAGTAGTTTTAATAAATTTCGACCATATCAATGCTAGTATATATTAACTGTGAACTATACAGATAAAAAGATTAAATTGTTCTAAAATCTTTGTGTAAAACACAAAAAATACCGAAAAGAAGTTTCACTTTCAACGCGCGTCTTCAATCCGAGTACACACACATTGGGTTTTTTTTTTTTTTTTTTGTTAAGCTGTTCTGTTCTGTGTGATTTACATTAGTGTGCAACAAAATGAAGAAAACACACTCATAAAATTCTGAGCTGTGGTCAATCACTATGTTGAGCCGCATTGGTCGCATAGAAAAAATGATTTCAGCCAAGCTGAATCCAGTTCAACAGGCAAAGTCTTGACTCTAACAGACCACATACTGTCAATATATTAAAGCAGAAACCTATTTAATCATGTCTAGGGTTTCCGGGTTTTAAAGTTATTTTAACAAATTTCTGCAGTAGTATTAGTCAATTGAAAATAGTTCTATCTAATCCGTAATGGTCGTATAATTTATTTGTTTATGTCTCCTAAACTTATACAATGTGAGATAGCTCACAGTATGAGCTCATTTCCACACGTTGATTGACTATCGAAAGATGGATTGTTAAATAATATATCATGTGGCCTGTGGTGTATAACTATATATTCTGAATAATGCTAAACTACAATAACCAGTATAGTGAGGTCGGGGCATAGTAGGGACGGGGAGGTCACAGGCTTACAAGAATTTTTAAATTTGAAAGTGATTAAATCACTTTTGAAAAAACGCTTCGATGCAAATCGGTAGTTAGTAATTTTAAGCCAGTACAGTCCAAACCAAGCACAGTATAACCAGCAAAGTTAGAAAGTATTAAATTGAGCTGCTGTATTTACAAATAAGCATCAAAGTGTTCATTTGAAAGTGATTTTATCCGAGAGGACTAGTACAGTAGAGTATAGGCATAATGGAATCAAAGCAACGAGGGGACGGAGAGGTCACAGGTCTACAGGAATTATTATAAATGAATGTGATAAAATTGAATAAAATCACTTTCAAATAAACACTTTTATGCTTATTTCTAAATACAGCAGCTCAATTTAATTACTTTTTTACCTTTGCTGGTTATACTGTGCTTGGTTTGGACTGTACTGGCTTAAAAATACTAACTACAGATTTGCATCGAAGCGAATAGCCTAAGAAAAATAAAATATTCGAATAAACTATTTAATCATAATTTTTATTTTATTAAACTGAATAATAATTACCCGAATAAAAACAATTATTCGACGGTCATTCAAATAAAAAAAAATTATTTAGATAAAAATTTATCCAAATAATGCCCACAACTCTGCTTGCTGATTTCGATTAATCCGATTGCAAAACTCTGATTTGAGATAATATTTCTAATTAGTGTATTTAAAAACGATTTTTTTTTAATAGCTTAAATACTCATATTACCTGTTAACTTGACGTATTGTCAGATTCGTATACGTTACTAAAATGAACAATAAATGTCGTGTAAAATATTAAAAGACAGCAATCTTTTAATATAAAATGTCGCCCATTTCCTCCATTGTCTCCATTTATTTATTTAAACAAATTAATATTCTTTAGCCGAGTAAATAATTTATAACAGATGCAGGTTTTTTAAATTTATTATAACTGATACTGATAAAATCAGATGCTGCTCTGCGACTTTGTATAGTATGGTAAAAATATATATAATTGATGAACATAATTTTAAATGCGACAACGAGCCTAATATTATTATTTTAGTTTAAAACATACATTATAAATTATAACTATATAGTGGTATGTAGTAAAATATATCCATTAGAAAATAAATTAAGCATTAAAATGTACAGTATTTATTTGATGTTGACCTGTACACCAATAACGCTAATTCAGTAATTCAGTAATCGTCTTACTGCTTAATTCTATACAGATCCATTAGGGCAACTATAAGTGATCTATTTTTGGATATAGTCATTGATCTCTAAGGTTCTATATTACAGATATAACCACTAGTACAGCTTTAATCATAACTAGATACAGTCACTTATATTGACTAATAATCCTATTAGGAGGTATTGGCTAATATTATCTTTCTAGTGTGGGTTAGTCCGCTGGTTGTGATAGAGTTTCAAAGGACTAAGAGGTACTGATCATTGTCACAATTAATTTAAAAAACACGTGTTTTTCTGAAGTATAAAAAATTGTGATATCTATTCAACGCCTTGGCAAAAATTTGATTAAAGAATTTATTAAACGGTGACGCCCCCCCAACCCTTAATCAGTTTTTGCTGTGCTAGTGTTTTGCTCTTTTATGACTTAATAATTATACAATTAAAGTATTGATTATAATAGTTTATTAGTTAATATAGTTCTAATGATATTGAAACATTTAGTTAATAAAACGATGATTTCAACTAAAATACAATAGTAACATCAATATGCAATTAAATTTACTCGTCGTCTGAGGAGCTTGATTCTACTTGTGTATTGTCTGTCCAAGGTATGAGTACTCCGTCTGGGCCACTGAATAATGTTTTATAACAGCTTCCATTGGTGTCTAATTGATCTCGATATATCTCCACCGCAGGTGGTTCCATATACAATATTCTTCTGTCAGGTAATCCTGACAAGTTGGTAAGAAACTGATGTGAAGTTACAACACAATTTCCGTCATCAGTACATTCTTGTTTATTTATTAACCGATAATTTAGTGTACGCTTGATTAACCCGACCAATAAACATTTTTTGCCTTCGTCATTCACGCACATTTGGGCGTCTTCTGAAACCAATCGTGAAATAATATAAATTAATGACAAGAAATAATAATAAAAAAGACACACACACACACAGTAAATTTATCCACTCCACAGAAAAACATTGAATCATTTTTTATGTTTTTCTAATATGCATTTGAAAAGTAGCAATAAATATTATAAAAATACTTACTTAATCTGTCATGAAGAACATAGCGAAATGTTGAATTAAAAATATTTCTTCTTGCCTTTATCTCGATGGCATAAGTCTTGTCGGCTATAATATCATACACATTATGTAATATGTAAATTATGGATAAGAGTTTTCAGCTTTTTCAATAATTGATCATTACTAATATAGTCTATTTTAAGTAAATTGTACAACTGTAATGTTTACGCAAAATATACCTTAAATGCTTTGGAGAACACAATTATTTAAAATATGTATTTACCCGTATAGATACTATTTTATAGTGCACATTGTAAACAGTATGCATGATACTGAAATCCAATTTGACAAATTATAATTGAATTTTCAGATAATAATTAAAACATTTATAGTAAACGTTTTATATCACCATTATTAAACGTAAACCATTATAACGTTTATTAATTTGAATTTGATAAATCCAGATATTATTTCTATTACTAGTACATAGTAGAAGGTGCCCTAGTCTCGAATAAAACTTGCGGATAGTAACTATTACAAAATATAGCATGTGCTATACTTACGAGGAAATTCATAATTTTGCCACCCTGTAATAAAAAACAATAATTTTAAACTAGGCATTTAAAAAATGTATATACATCAGATTTGATATAAAATTAAAATTTAATTATCGTTTTAAATTATAACCATTCATAAAGTTCTTAGTAGTTGCAAGAGATATAAATACTTGTCGAGTCTTGTATGTTGTACTTAAAGACAAGTTATATTTTAAAGTTAAGATAAGTCGACAAGTATTATAAATAAACAAATATATTTTGCTAGAATAATGAAACTTAGTTACTAGAGATTCTTATTAATTCCGCTCGAATTGTCATTTCTCTGTCGTATATTTTTTGATATTCTGAAGCTAACTCTATAATAAAAATATTTAATTTCCATTAAAATTTGTTATTAAAATATTATGTAAAATTTCACGGCCTAACTATTTATTATTACTTGAAGTTTATTTTTTTGCTAAAATAATTATCTCTTATTTAGGTAAGATTAATTAAATTAAATAATGATTGGTCACCGATAACGAGTTTTAAATTAATATAAAATTGAATGATAATATTTTTTTTTATACAACTAAAAAGAAAAAAATGAATAACTGAAATAATAACATTTTATTAGAAATTTGTTTAAAGTTAAGACCGTTGTCTTATAAAAAAAAATGTATACAATGGTGATATTTTAAAATTATTATCTATCTTAATATATATATGTTTTTTCGAAGCTAGGTAAAAAAAAATGAAATAACTTTAAATCGTTAAATGAATTAATATCGAAAAAATTATGTCACAAATAAACTTCATTAATACAGTACTTATTTATAGTTATCAAAAATATTACCGTTTTCATTCAAGACTCCCAACAACTCAATATCTATAAAAAAAATAATATTTAAAGAAGCGCCGCATCCCCTATTTATTTAAGGCCTCTTTTAGCAAAATAATAATTGAAAAATACATCTATTGGTGCAGCAAATTTGCTTTGATACAAATCTACCAGTTTGCCATATTCATTGGAAAACCAAAACATTTAGAAGAAATACAATTTATGGTAAAACTTTATCTCTAGTATTAATAATTAAAATTACGGTCATGTGGCGACCTTTGAATAGATTTTTAGTTATAACTGAACAGTAATAATAAAATAAAAACATTCAAATACACGTTAGCACTACAGAAAATACACAAAAACTATTGACGACCTATGCATTATTTAAACTAACTAAAATTGAAATTACATAACTGAAAAAAAACTTTTATCTCAACAACATAAGCGGTATCGCCTGTTGATATAAAACCTATTATAGTATACCTGGCGGGTGAATGATTCCAATTAATCCCTCTGAAATAAAATACAAAACATTTGTTGGTTAAAAAAAGGTATAGTACATATGAGCAGAATTTAACTGTTTCTTAGGCACCATATAATATTGGTCTTATTTTATAGTACAAAGAAAATATTCAGTAACCAATGACAAATAATACCCTACTATTAGTATTGTGTTGCACTTTAAAAAATATAATAATGTACAAATAATAATACCATATCCGAATGTGGGCAAGAGATATTCTAGCAAATCGATTTTTTGATCTGAAATTCATGTACATAAAGCAATTTATGATTGATTTCGTTAAATAAACTTTAATAATTATTATTGAACATCTAATTAAACATGAAGACAAGATGGGTAGATCCCAGTCAATAATTTTAGAGGAGTCTGAAGAAGTTTGCAGTGGTCTAACAAGGGTGTGTTATGTATATTGATAGTAAAGACACTTTTCACCACTAACGTGACTTAAAATCATGAAAAAAATTGTATACCTTAAAAATGACACCTTGAATTAAGGGATTTAAGTATAGAAATTTATTAAAATTGGTAAATTTACCGTATTGTTACATAGCATCATACTATACTAATTATTAAACACAATATTTAATAAGGTAATAAGATACCCGGGGGCTTAGTTAATTATTCTGTAGTATAAAAAAACCAGTACAGTGGGGTCGTGGCATAGTTGGGACGGAGCATAGTTGGGTCGGGGCATAGTGGGGACGGGGACGTCACAGGTTTACAGGAATTTTTATATCTGAAAGTGATAAAATCACTTTCGAAAAAACGCTTCGATGCAAATCGGTAGTTAGTATTTTCAAGCCAGTACAGTCCAAACCAAACACAGTATAAACCAGCAAAGTTAGAAAGTTTTAAACTAAGGTTCTGCATTTACAAATAAGCATCAAAGTGTTAATTTGAAAGTGATTTTGTTCAATTTTATCACTTTTGTTTAAAATAATTCCTGTAGACCCGTGACCTCTCCGTTTCCTCATTGCTTTGATTACATTATGCCTATACTCTACTGTACTAGTCCTCTCGGATAAAATCACTTTCAAATTAACGCTTTGATGCTCATTTGTAAATACAGAACCTTAATTTAAAACTTTCTAACTTTGCTGGTTTATACTGTGCTTGGTTTGGACTGTACTGGCTTGAAAATACTAACTACCGATTTGCATCGAAGCGTTTTTTCGAAAGTTATTTTATCACTTTCAGATTTAAAAATTCCTGTAAACCTGTGACCTCCCCGTCACCACTATGCCCCGACCCAACTATGCTCCGTCCCCACTATGCACCGACCCCACTGTACTGGTTTTTTTTTGTTAAATATCATATTTTATTTGTAACATTCAAGTTGTTTTTTTTACAATGTACCATACTAATTTTTTTTGATTTCGTTTAAGATTTGGGTATGTATTATAGAAACCTTATATTACAGCCGGTATTATTGTACGATTTTCTTAATTTGCTATATAAGTATTAACAGATTTTTTATCGATGCGTAAATTTTACTTGAAAATCTCTTAATTTGCTATTAAAACGATTTTTGTTTGTATTTCTTGCTGTTGTTGTCGTTATTGTTTTATTCATTTTTGTACAACTGTGTTGAATATAGAACACATTTTTTTTTGTTCAATGTAGGACGTTGTCCTACCGATTGTTTTTACAAAAATATGCATATGATTTTTTTCAAGTTTCTACAGTATTTTTATGTCATTGAAAAAAATGAAGGTGATTTAACTACGAAAATATCGGTTTGACAAAAAACAAAAAACAACATATATTTTGTTACTAAAACACATTTTATAAGAGCGATACGAATAAGATATTAATACTTCGGTAGTATTAAAAATGAATTCCTTACTTAGGGGCAAAAAAGGCAAACCAAAATGTCCTGAAATGAATAAATAATACTAAGTCTATGCTTGAAATGTAGTTTGAAAGAGTAAAAATTAGTGAACTTGAATACACTCATATATTTGTATAAATTTAAAAAAAAAGTGTACTTTTGTAAGTACATAGTTTTTATATACATTGATAGTTGTAATATTCGGAAACACTTGTTCTTATAAATAAAAGTTCACAGCTGTAGTAAAATAACATGTATTGAGTGGAGACATGTACGAAACAGACATTTCCTATCATATGTTGATAACTTTATTCTGTTATCGAATATCTTATTGACTAATGTCATAATACAAATCTAGCAAATTTATATTTACATTTATGTTTATACGCCTCAAGGGCAAGATTATAAGACATCATAAAAACAGTGACAATTTATACAACTACATAAAGTACAATAGAATATCAATAGTAGCAATTACTGTTACAAACTAAAAACTATATCTACGGTAGAAGAAAAAAAAAACAAAGAGAAGTAAGGTATTTACAATAATTTATAATAATTACAACAAGTAACAGAGGTCGGAATTAGCTAATGACATACAGCGCCGTAGTGGTTCATTTAAACCATAATTAGTGGAAGAGGAAGAAAGGGAAAAAGGAACTGTGTAGCGGGTAGAACGGGGAGGAACTTCGAAAGAAATTTTAGAAAGCAAACAAGGTGAGTCAATTTATCCATGCAGTAGTTTAACTAAAAACCCAAGATTGTTTGCACGTCTACGGTTAGCTGTTGTGAGTTTTCGCCGTATAAGGGTCCCAAATAACCGAACCATATTCTAAGATTGGTCTAACCAGTGAACAATACAGTGCTCTCAAAGGTGATTTTAATTTAAATTCGGAGGACACACGTTTAATAAAACCTAATGTTTTGAGAGCTTTACATCAAACTTTCTCTGCGTGCAAATTAGGACTAAGCGTCGGACTGAAAACAAAATCTAGATCAGTGACAGACTTGTCAAGCGACACTAAAACCGATCCCTTTATAGTACGACTAAATTGGATAGGGAGTCTGCGGCGTGTAAAAGAAAAATAATGACATTTAGCAATATTAAATTGCAGCCCCAGCTTATCGCCCCAAGAGACTAAACCTTTTAACTCTTCTTGGAGAATATGGCAATCGTTTAGAGAGTCAATCTGATAAAACAGTTTAATGGCGTGCGCAAATGCTAATAGGCGCACATGCTGTAAGACAAGGTTAGCACTATTAATAAACAACGAGAAGAGTAGTGGAGAAAGGGGAACCCCTTGTGGAACACCCGAAGAAGCAGGAAGAATATCAGATGTAACTCCATGAATTCGCACCCACTGTTTTCTGTCTTCGATAAATGAACTAAACCACGACAATAGCGGCTTTCTGAAACCAGTTTCACGTGATACACTTACCAAGGCCAGATGGTCAACACGGTTAGGTTAGAAAATAATTAGTTTTAGTTATAATATAATTTTCTTATTCGACTTGATGTCAAATATTTAAAAAATACTCAAACTTTAGAAACATCCATGCTAACACTCCTAATTAGGGGTCAATCTAAAATGTAATACAACGTGTTAATAAAATAGGTTATTTAGTGTTAAAGGTTTAAAAAAGAAACCGTTTAAAACTTTAAAAGAAGGGTTGGTGAGTATGGCCCATTTATTATTACAGTTTATGTAAACGTCCCTGAGTATAAGATAATAGAAAATCGTCGAAAACTTTAAGAAAAAATTGCAAACTTATGCAGTGTAGCAAGTATAAATATATTTTTTGCAAAATTTCTGTAAACACAATATTATTAATATAAACATGTATTTTGTCATTTATGAAAATACAATATATATTATTATAATTATTATGTAATAATACCTATATATTTTTTAATTATTTGCATTTAACAAAAAACAACTACCTTTAGTTATCTCAGACTTAATTATTGGTTTATGTAAATAAATATTATTTGTGATCTGAACGATGCGAGCAAATAAATTGCCACATTATAAAAAACAAGTAATTTAGACCATTCTAAACACTGAAGAGTATTAATAAAATAGAGAGAGGATTATTATAGCTTTATTAAATCAATGGCTAGATCAATATAATACAATATAATATACTCATTTTATTTAAATCCGTAAGCAAAAACAAATAAAAGTTTTAGGTAAGCGTAGTATGCTTTATGTAATAGGTATGTAAACAAATTAGGTTTACAAAATCATGTATAAATCAGCTAATATTTAGTTATTTTATAATTTTAGTTATAATAATTTTAATAATAATTTATATATTTTTTTTAATTTTTGGTTTATATTCTGCCTCGTCGATTTTAATCAGTATCCACATTTTCCGGTAGATCTTTGAGTTGATTGAAAATGAAAAGAATTCCTGGGCCAGGCAATGATGGGTTTTCAGCACTGGCCGCGAGTAATGCTGGTACATTTGGAATACGTCTAAATGTATAGCTTGTTAAAATATTTGAGCGATTTTGAGCTAGAGATTCAGCTAATTCAGGAGGCCTTTTGCTTTGTACACTTGTCCCAAGAAGAACGTCCACAATATTAGATGGACATCTACTATTAATTAATCCGGGCTTTGCGTGGTCCTTAAAAAATAAAAACGGTTCAACACATTTTTTGAATAATGTGTTTTATATAAAAATTACTATTTGATTTTGCTTAGGTGTAAATGCCAAAGTATGGCATTCATCAACTGTAATGGTCTGTAGTGGTAAGTTTGCTAGCCATTCTTCAATTGATTCGTATGGTTGCAGTGCTTCGGTCTAAAAAAAATTTTTACTACAATGAATTTTAAAAACAAATACTAACTTAGTGCGGACAGAGAAAGTTTTTCACCATTTAATTAATTTTTTGTGTTATGTTGTATTAATATTTTATGTTGTAATAATTTTTACGATTTTTTCTTTCTATTTGTCATTTTTAATTTTATCAATTCGTTGTTTCATTCTCTGCTGTTTTATTTTATATTGTACTTTACTTGAGCCTACGGGCGTTTGTTCAATAAATAAATAAATAAGAGATAAGAGATAGGGGTAAGAGGTAAGAGGTAAGAAATGAAGGGCGGGGTGGGAATGGGGTTGGGTTGGGGGTTCAATTGAGTTGTGGGTGGAATGGGGTTGGGGGGTGTGGGAATGGGTTACGCTTTTTTCTGATAAGAGATATGTTGTACGTTCAACGTTCAGATTAGAACTAAATGATAAATTCAAAAAAGTTTAAGGGCCAAAATTCTCTATGAATTGTTTTAAACCAATTTTTAAACACTGCAATATTAGCCAGAAACTTGATGTTTTAATATACCAATCACCTTAGATACTAGCTTGTTATTGCTTCTTAATATACTATATCATTATCTATAATTCCACCACTACTCTAAATTTATTTCAGTTAACTATGTATCAATTTTAAAATAATATATGTAGGCATTTTTTTATGTAATTCAGCGTTAAGTTAAAATATAATCCAGTACCTACAAATTTTGTATTATGTACTTAAAAAAACAATTACATTATTTTCCAATCTGCTATACTCGCCCGTCTGTAACAAAAAATAAGCCATTACAGTGGGGTTGGTTCACAAAGGGGACGGATCACATTAAAGGAGGGGGTCAGAGGTTATTATGAATTATTACAACTGAAAGTGATATTATTCTTATGATTGTAACTTCACTTTATTATCACTTTTTATTTTTGAATACAATAACTTATTATTTAATGTGAGCAGGCTCCTTATACAGGGTGATTCATATAGGATAAGACCCTCATTTTCCATTAAGTAATTTCAATTCAGAAATTTTTTTTTTTGGAAACATTTAAGTTTTATGTTATTTTATATTGTTAAGTTAAAATGTAGTCATTCAGTACCTACTAAATTTGTATTATATACTTAAAAAAACAATTACATTATCATCCATTTGGCTGGACTCGCCTGTCTGTAACAAAAAATAAGCCATTACAGTGGGTTGGTGCACGAGGGGATGGATCATATTAAAGAAAGGGGTCTGTGGTTACTATAAATTATTACAACTGAAAGTGATATTATTCTTATGACTGTAACTTCATCTATTTAAAAACATAAATATTTTTTTCTCTTCTCTTTTTTTTAGTCTGGGTCGGAGTCTAGTGGGGACGGAGTGCAGTTTCGTTTTTATCTGCACAAAATACCTAGTTAACCGCACTTCAACGGCCGTCTTAAATTTTTAACTAGAATGACTTTAAAATAATTAATCCAAAACTGGTTATCGATCCGTCACAACGTTTAGCGAATATTTCTGCAAAATTATTCTCTTGCATTTGGTCGAAAAAAAGTCATTTAAGTCACATTACCCTCAATAAAATCCCAAAATAGTGTCATTATTGATTTTATAAGCTATGTTGAGTTATCATTTTAGAACACTATAAATATTTTTTAAGTATAGACTGTTGAATTAGGTAGCAAAAAAACCTGCCACGATGAGCGGGGGAATGCGGGACGACATAATATAAAATGCCACGCACTCTCACTATCGGTAGTACGCGCGATTATTAATTTTTTCAGTCCCGAAACCAGTATGAAAAGTACTACCGATTTAAAAAAAAATGGTATCCAATAAAGTGGATTTATACCCAAAATGTTATTACATTTAAAAATTGATGAGAAAATATATACAGGGTGATTATTTTATCATGAACATCTCATAGGGTTTAATAAGAAATAAAAATATTTTTTTTCATATTGTTGTATACAATGTGATCTCATTTTTTCACAATTTTTTTTGTTTTTACCTTCCTCCAACTTAGTTTTTTTGATAGCAACTTTTGAAACTTAAATGGTTACGTATATATTTTATTAACTTTTTATATTGAGAATAATGTACTAAAAATGTTGACTCCGATAACCATTTTCAGATAACTATTTTCAAAGTTATAAGAGTCTTAAAGTTAGGATGAGAGGGAAAGTGCGGTTGGGAAATGCACGCAGATAAAAATAATACTACACTTCACCTTTCCTCCTGCTCTAAACTTGAAACTTCAATAACTTCAAAAATAGTTATCTGAAACTCGTTATCGACCAGTCAAAATGTTTAGGACATAATTCTCAATTTAAGAAGTTAATGAAATGTATGCGTTACTATTTAAGTTTTGAAAGATGCTATCAAAAAAACTAAGTGGGAAGGGGGTAAAAAAAATAATTGTGAAAAACTGAGATCACATTGTATAACAACAATATGAAGAAAAAAAAATTAATTTATTATTAAACCTTATGAGATATTGAGTGGTTCATGATAAAAGAATCACCCTTTATAGTATGATAAAATTACTTTAATTTTTTTCTAAGAACGAAAAACATTTTGTGTAGTAAAAAACATTACTCGATTATATTACCTGTTCTGGGGAATATGTCCTAGATGGTTTATTACATGCACCAGCGTTCACTAAAACGGTAAAACACGGCAACAAAAATATAATTTTCCAATTCATTTTTTCGTTTATTTATTAAGAAATACCTATTACACTAAGAAATAACTAGAGGAATCAAAATCAGGTACAGCACTGAACATTTGTTAGTTTTAGGTATTTACAACAACTTACATGTCTTTTTTACTGTATTGCCATTCTGATAACATCTGTTCTGTTACCATTGGTGAAACAGAAGTATACAAACATGATTTATAAAGTTGCTATTCCAAGGAATTGGCCAAGTATCAATAAAGTTACAGTGTACACAGACACAAAAAGAGCCAACATCGTTGTAAAAACAATAGCATCGCTGCTCCGCTTCGTAGCTAAAATATACTTTGCTTATTTTAAATTATTATTGCATCTAAAAATATTTTATGGCTTGTGGCTTCTGTTTCAGTACACAAGATGTAAATGCATGTTTGCCTGTTTTTTTACTGTATTACTTTATTCTAATAACATCTGTTTCTACGACTAAATTTAAATGTAGCTAGAAAAATAATGCTTTAACATTGTATTTCAGAAACACACAAACATGATCTATATATTGATTAAATGAGTATTATTTGTCGAGGGTTAAAAGTAAAATTGGAATGAGAACAATGTTATAAGATGTAGCATATATATGATTAAAATACGGACGGGAACCAAAGTTATATATCTTTAGGGTGGTCGGTAATAAATGTATATAAATTTAAGTACACAATGTAACTTCAAGACTATAACTGTAACTGGTAAAAAGGTGCTGACTTACATACCACTTATCGATGTAAATTTTATTAGACTTCTCATCACTGTTCTAGATCTATGTCAAAAGTGTTTTTTTTTTATATGGACACTTTATCTTAGTTATCGTGCTAGAGGTTCTATTTGTCGCATTCTTCCCATCATCACTTCTTCGGCTCCTTTACGTAGTTTGACTAATCTTGAAGACTTACCTGTTTCCGATTGCTGTTGAAGCTTCTCTTGTCGTTTTTCTTTCTCCTTTTCTAGGAGTCGCTTGCGTCGAGTGGCTGTCTCCTTAAACATCGTGGTAATTGTCAATAATGCACTATTCATTTCATAAGTTAATAACACAGATAAAATTGCGTTGTTGTCCAGTTATGTGCTATGTTTAAAGTTTCAAGTCTCTAGCTCATCGGCAAGATTGTTTAAATTTGATTGCAAACATTTTTACCGAACAGAGAAGAATACGAGTTAATAAAAACGTGTTAAAATAATAACATTATTTTCATGATTTAAGAAATGGGCGTATCGACAATGTGTGTTAATCACGAAATTGCAGCTTTCAATAATGGGTGGCTGTGTATTTTACCTAGCGAACATTGGCAGCCATTTCCTGAGAATTAAATACATGAGTTGATGATATTGTTGGAAAATTTTTTTCAAAAATGAATGCATTCCCATTCACATAAATATGGAAAGCATCAGAGTGAATCCAAAAACGAAAAAATGTTTTTTTTTAATCGTGTAAAATTTGTAGTTATAATTAGTAATAATTTACAAATTTCCTTACTAAATTGAAAAATTAGTGTTGTCCAAGAGCAAGTTAGACCAGATAACCTAATACTCAAACTTAAAAAAAATTATCGATTTTATATGAGAACTTAAGAATAAGGCGCTCACTTTTCTTAAAATTGTTGCACGAAGAGTGGATAGTAGTATTATTTTTATCTGTGCGCATTACTGTACCGCACTTTACCCCGTCCTAAATTAAAATTTTAATGACTTTAAAAGTGATAATTCAAATTTGGTTATTGACCAAACAAAATGTTCAGCAAATCAAATAGATCAGATAGATGAAATATCAGATGCTTTAATTGCTTACTAGCGGCTTGGCAGAGTTAAGCATTTATAATATTTTCATCAATGGTTTTATATTTTAATAATTGTTTAACGAATAATAAAATAGATAAAAGTGAAACTTAAATAAGAATAAATATCATTGTACTACAATAATATGTATTTTTCTGATGTAGACACCTTAACTACCGAACTAAAGGAACGGGTTCTGTTACATGCAATGATTTTAATTTTAACTATGTTATTAACCGTAAAATTTTCTTAGCAATAATAGTTAATTGTAAAAATTTGTCGTTAAAACAAATAAACCAATTACCACCGTGTGTTTCTTATTTATTTTTCTTTTATATTTATTTATTGATTATAAACGTTTTAATTTTTTTTTATAATTGATACTAATTATTCGAGTTCAAAATTTTTAATTCAGTTGCTAACAAATTTTCAAAATGATGTGGATATCTATCATGTTTTTTACAAAAAAAAAATTTGTTGGCTTTGTATAAAATAATTGTCCAATATTTCAATTATTCCTGATATTTTTCGAACCAAAAAAAACAAAATGTTAAAATATTAATATACAGAGCCTCAAGTCAGATAATCATTGATGACTTAGGTTCTTATAAAACCCGTTCAAATAACAAAATATATTGGGCAAAAAAAGTACCTTGTGCTACCTATAAATTTAAGTAATTAAGTAACTGTTCCAAAAATACAAATTTGTTCCAGCTAAGACTATGGTCAATATAAGGTTATAAAACATTTCTTGTTGTACTGACTTAATAAAAACTTAGTCCAAATTAAATTTGAATATTGCAGGGACTAAGGGGTAAAATGAATTATTCGTTAAAATAAATAAATAAAAAGTTTTTCCTGTAAACATTTAGTTGGGACTAGGGCCAATAATTGGTCTTCCAACTAAAAATTTAACGTGTCCTTATATTATCCCATAGTTTAAGTAGAATCAATGTTTTTAAAACATTTACAATTAATTATTTTGGAAACCATTTTGTGCCGAATAACATTTAAATTGATAAAATGTACATTATTGAACAAATATTATTCAAACTATGTAGAAACAGATTTATTAAAGTATGACGTAAAAGGCAATGTTATTTGTAAAATAACAGGCTGTTCATGTTTCTAAAAAACACTAGAGCCGGAATAAATATTTCGTTAGCAAAAAACAGTTTTGGTTAGTATGAAATCATTTTCCTATATTTCATATATTCCTAATACTTTTTGAACCAATATATTATTATAAACAACCTAAAGTCAGAAAAACATTGATTAAAAGGTTTCTTTTAAAAAAACTATAAATTTAAGTAAATAAGTAAATGTTGTACTGACTTAATAAAAACTTGGTCCAACTGAAATATAATTATTACAAGGATTAAGGTGTAAAATGAATTTTTAGTTAAAATAACCAAATAAAAAGTTTTTCCCGTTAACATTTAGTTAGGACTTGGGTCAATTATTTATTTAGTTCTTCCAACTAGAAATTTATCGTGTTCCTAAATTATCCCATAGTTTAAGAATAACAAATACTTTTAAAAACGTTTACAATTAATTATTTTGGAAACCATAATGTGTCGAATAACATCTAAATTGATATATGTACATTATTGAACAAATATTATTCAAATTATATAGAAACAGATTTATTAAAGTATGACGCAAAAGGCAAAGTTATTTGTAAAATAACACAACGTTCATGTTTCTAAATAACAGCAGAGCTGGTTAAATATTTCGATAGCAAAACAACATTTTTGTTGGCTTTGTATAAAATAATTGTCTAATATTTCAAATATTCCTGATTTTTCGAACCATAAAAAACAAAACGTTAAAATATTAATATACAGAGCCTACAAACAAGTAGGCATATTATTTTGTACTAGTAGAAGAAAAACTGTTATTTTTAAACTATTTTCTTGCACGGTAGTATTGTATATTTACTGAAGTTATAGCAAATATCTATGTCGTACATTTTAATTTACCCACCTATTCAGTGCACCAAATTAAAATGTTAACACAAAAAAAATACCAATGACTGCTATTGACACAGCAACCTAATTGGTTTTTAATCAGTCATATTATCACTAGTTTTCAGACCTTAGTCCTAAAAGTTTACTCGAAAAGTGAAATAAAGAAAAAGTTCCCACCCCTTTTAGGGGACACGGTTTATGATATTTTTTTGGTTAATCAACATTTATCGGTGGTACTTTGCCTAAAGAGTATTCCCCTTTTGGGTGTTGTTGTTGATTTGATTTCTTTTCTGGTTTCACATTGAATTTTCATGTTAACCCGACTCGTTCAGTATTATTTTAATATCGCGTTTTTAGGCGAAATGCCATGTGCGCTGTAGCGTTATAACCCTCGTTCATTCGTACAGCGACATTTCTGGTCTCGATTCATTCAGTTAAGTATTATGAAATGTATGTGTCACTCACTAATATTAATCTAAATTTAAATTACAAAAGAACTTACAATATAAAACATTATCTGATAAATTTATAAGGGATTTTGTTGAATAGGGCCCACGCTTTTTTTTTTAGTCAAAAATTAAAGGTGTTTAACATTATTTAAAATTTTAGTTAATTTTCGGTTGTTTTCAAAGTAATTGACATTTTAGATAAAATATGCTTCAACTGGTTGGTAAATTGTTCTTGTAATAAAATTATTTTTTACTTTTGATATTTTTATGTCTTCGCTACACGGAAAATCGACACCGCTTATTATAACAAAAAATAACAGCTGATTTATCTGATAATACAAGAGAGATATGAGATAAGAGATAAGAGATATGGTTTTTACTCTGGAGCAAAATCGGAAAAAATGGACACCGACACCGGTTATCATAACGAAAAATAACAGCTGATTTATCTGATAAGATAAGAGAGATAAGATATAAGAGATAGGGGGTGAGAAATATGGGTCAAAAGATAGGGGGTGAGAGTAAGGGGTGAAAGTTGGGGGTGAGAATTAGAGATAAAGGATGGGTGGAAATGGAGTTGGGGGGGTGGTTATAAGGATGAGGGTGGAAATGGGAATGAGGATGAGGTCAAGGATGAGGTAGAGGTCGAGGTTGAGAATGAGAATGATAATCCCATATAACACAAAATATATAGACAACATATAAAAATGTATTAAATCAACAATTGTCATATTATATGATTCACTGATTTAAAAAAAACTACACTTGTAGATATTTCTTTTTACGTGACAAGTGTGGTTTTCGCATCACCGATTCTATACTATTATAATATCAATTTCTATCTAGATTAATAGCCTAAGACAACTGTTTTATTTATCTAGATAAAAGTTAGTTAAAAAAATGGATTTATATAATTTTTTTAGATAATTCCCAATAATGTTTCTAATTAATTGATTTATTTAATCACTTAAGAAAGACACTGAATATAATATTATTAACTTACATTAATAGGTACATTAAATTCGATTTACTGATTATTTGAATATTGCTACGGTAAACATTATTATTAAAAAAAAAAAAAAAATTACAACAGAACTGAAATAGATATTCGAATACCTAAAAATCTGGTTTTGGGATATTGCATTTTTTTTGGTATTCTTCGATATTTTTGGTATAGCGGTTTGCCATATTCGCAAACGATTGAATGTATTGCAACTGGGGCCGATCTCCTAATTGTGCCGAAACTTTAGATTTGAAATGTATTAAATAATCGTGGATGTCTTCTAACATAGTTTCGGCATTTTCGAGAAAATCTACATCCACAACTTCGTCTACAAACGGATATCCATACGCTTCCGACAGTGCTCCGACATCGTGTTTAATACTATTTATAATATTATTACTTTGTTTATCACGTTTGTTGACGTTTAAAAATTCGTCACATTTAATAGAACTCACATAATTCAACGAAAGAGTGTCGTCCTCCAAAGCCATCCCGTGCATTACTCGTGTTAATGTACCGACAAATTGGTCAGTACGCTGTTTCAAGTCAACTTCCCTGATAATGAACTTAACCTTAAGTACTCCGTTTAAAACTAACACAAACCTCCATTGTATTCGCAAAATTATAATTTTCAGTACATCGATTATCGCGCGTTGATGATTACCCACGCCGATTATTCCGCTCAAGTTTGGCGTGATCGCCTTTCGAGTCAATTCGGTTATCGTTTCGCAGGCAATGTACCGATTGATTTTTGGAAAGTAATCCAGAACATCAGTATCACAAAACCAATTTTCATTAGTTTTTGCTTTTTTTTTGGAAAAATATATCGAAGATTTATAAAACCGATTGCCGCTGTATGTTTTAGTCTTTCTGCGCGACGCATTAATGTTGTTTATTAAATCGTGTAGCTGTGTTTTATTTTGCTTTAGCGCAATCGCATCCATTACACCGTCTTCGTGTTGGGTGTTCGTTGGAAAAATTGGGTGGTTTTTTGCCAACACCCGTTTTTCCGCATAATAGAAATTAAATGCGTTTCTTTCGTCGCAGCTGGATTGCAAATAGTTCGTTAGTTCATCGTAGACAAAATCGTGCAGACGTAAAATGTCGACCGTACAGGCGGAACCTTTGACCTTTGTGTTTCTGAAGTAGACTTTCGACGCAAGGGCGTAAAATCTGACTAACGAAAGTTCGTTAATTTGCCAATAATTTTCGATAAGCATCGCGTTGATCATCATAATGGTTTCACCCTTGAAGTATACGACATCGAGTGGCGCGTTAGGTTCTATAGTCTTGTAATCCTTCATATATAAATTTCGGACTGTGCGCATATGCTGTTGGACGATAAAAAGGAATCCACACATAAGTTCACGGAGCTTGGCCGTAATTGCTTGATTCATCGAATCGGCCGAAAGAGTTTCTTTCTCGCTAATCGTTTTTAAAGGGTAACCAGTATAGTAGGTTTCTACTCTGGTCAGTTCGTCTCTGATAATGTCTAAGTGATTACCGCTTACACGTTCGAACTCATAATTGAACATGCTAATTGCTTGTAGTATGATGAAGCAAATTATAAATTTACACGATTTGAATACGAACATATTGTAATAGTATTATGAGCTTAAATTCCAAAATGTTAGTAGCTACTAGTAACCGTACCGATGTCGATTATTTTTCGTTGTATTAAATACGATAAACGCACTTCTGCAAAGTATTATTCACTAGTACTGGTATGAATACCACCTATACTTAAAACATTATTACTGTTTTTTTTTTTTTAAACTTGTAAAAAAATAACGTATGATGACTTATGCTTATCAAGCTGTTTAAACCGCACCATAACAAAGTTTACTGTGGTTCGCCTATAATATTCCGGAAAACGTAAACTAGAGAAGTTTTACAAACAAATGAACTGAATTTCGATTCATAAACATTTTAGCGGATGGTTTGGGACGATCAATTAGACGCCAACATTGACATTACGACCATTGACAATTGTCCGCCGCATGTCCGAGGGACAGTGAGAATTTCGTTAATCCATTCGAATTAATCGGCGCGTCATTAATAATACTTTTTAAATGTCAAATTAAGCGTGAACCGTTGGTCTTATGACTTTTCCACGTGGTGTTATTATAGTTGATACCGATTTATGGAGCGATCGAGTTACCAGGTAAAAAGTTGTAACGAGAAATGTCGAGAAATACGCACATATTGTGGAATATACATTTTTTTTTACACAAATTATGTTATAGGCATAGTGTGACGCCGATTGGGTCGAGTGTAGTATCAAATTAAACAACACATCCGGCGCTATCAGCTCACCGCGTCAGACTACCTAACCTTTGTTTGGCTCCGAATGGGGGGGGTTTTGACATTTTCGAAGCCCACCAAAATAAGGGTTTAGGGTTACCCCGGTAACCACAACCATGGTAACCTTAGTAACCACATCCGTGGTAATCTAGCCAACCAATACCGTGGTAACCTAGGTAACCAATACCGTGGTAATTTAGGTAACCAATACCATGGTAACCTTGGTAACCACAACAATGGTAATCTCGGTTACCACAACCGTGGTAACCTAGGTAACAAAACTTTGGTAACATCGGTAACCACAACTTTGGTAACCTTGGTAACCACAACTTTGGTAACATCGGTAAGCAATACCGTGGTAACCTATGTAATCATATTTGTGGTAACCTTAGTAACTACAACCATAGTAACCATAGTAACCAAAACCGTGGTAACCTATGTTAAGATCTTTTTGGTAACCTTAATAACTACAATCGTGGTAACCTAGGTAACCAATACCGTGGTAACCTAGGTAACCAATACCGTGGTAACCTAGGCAACCAATACCGTGGTAACCTAGGTAACCAATACCGTGGTAACCTAGGTAACCAATACCATGGTAACCTTGGTAACCACAACAATAAGAAACTCGGTTACCACAACCGTGGTAACCTAGGTAACAAAACTTTTGGTAACCTAAGTAACCATTACCGTGGTAACCTTAGTAACCACAACAATGGTAAACTCGGTAACCTCAACCGTGGTAAACCCAGTAACCACAACCGTGGTAAACTCGGTTACCACAACAATGGTAACCACGGTAACCATAACTGTGGTAACCTAGGTAACCATAACTTTGGTAACATCGGTAACCAATACCGTGGTAACCTTGGTAACCACAACCATGGTTCTTCATGGTACAGCCCTATTGGTGTGGAATTTTTAGAAAAAAAATTCAGTTTTTTTAAATTTTTGATTTAAGTCGAAATTTTGGTTTTTTGTAAATTTTGACAATTTAAATCACACAAATGGGCAATTTTACCAGATATTCTGATTGCAGGCAAAATTCTCTTAAATTTGATCTAGGTTTGAGCGGATTTAGTGCCAAAATTTAGAATTTTAGTAGGTATTACTGTGTTGTTTGTGTTAGACATAACTTGGGTAACCTAGTTTATTCTTGCTGTGTAAACATATTTGTACAATTAACACATATATATGGGTAAAAAGGCAACCTGAGACATTTGTGAATCTTTTAAGCCACGGTACAGCCCTATTGGTGTGGTATTTTTGGAAAAAAAATTCAGATTTTTGAAAACTTTGAGCTAGATCGAAGTTTTGGTTGTTTGTAAATTTTGAAAGTTAAAATCATAAAAATGGGCAATTTGACCGGATATTCTGATTGCTGACAAAATTCTCTTGAATTTGGTCTAGGTTTGAGCGGAATTAGTGCAAAAATATAGAATTAATGTAGGTATTAGTGTGTTTTTGTTTTGGACATATTATGGGTAAACCTAGTTTATTCTTCCTATTTAAAAATGTTTTCTATCTTTTCTAGAAAAACTATAAAAACAATAAAAACTTTTCTATATTTTCTAGTTTTTCTAGTTTTTAAAGTTTTTCTATCTTTTCTAGTTTTTCTAGTTTTTCTATCTTTTCTAGAAAAACTAGGAAAACTAGAAAAACTTTTCTAGTTTTTCTAATTTTTTTAGTTTTCTAAATTATGTAAAGTAGTTGGATTTTCTTAATAACGGTAAAAACCAAAACTAGTCTTTAAAATAATTGTGTGCTAGTGTAAAACTGAAAAAATAACATATATAATAAACATGCTTATTGTCATATGTTGCTTCAACTTTTATATCTATAACTTATACTCATTTTTTTAAAATTAATTATGAACATTTATAGGCATAATAATATTATATAGATACATCATTTTTCCCAAAAGCTTATAGCACTATAACTGATAACAACATACTTGATACGTGTGCGAGTAAACGAAACCTGCATACAGTTGCAACAGTCGGACAAAATATCTACCAATTTTAAATTAATATAAACTATAATTGAACATTTGTTTTGTTTTAACTATTTTTTATAACTGATACTTTTTATATTTAGTTAAGATAAAGAAAACAACAATTTTGATTGAGAAATTCACATGTAATAACATTGTAACAGTAAAAAACGATTTGAATCAATACGTATAATTAAATATTAAATTTTCCACACAAAATATATACTAGTTTTAAATTATAATCATAATAAGTATAAAATTATCTGCTTAAAAAACACTTGTCAAATATATCATAGCGAAAAATAATTGTTTTAGAAGAAAAATCATTTTAAAATACTAATTAAACATTATTATTTGTATATATATTACCTATAATAGCCTGACTAAAAATTACTGCTGCTAGAGAACCATCTATAAGTTCTTCAATTAATACATAATAATGTTTAAAATTATAACAAAAAAAAAATCATTCAACACACTTGTGCACTATGCCATTGATATTATTATGTTATGTATATATTACATAATTTTAGTCATTTCAATCTAAATAACTAACAAAAAAATAAAAATTAACATCTCGGTCAGGCTTGTCGTACGCATATCTCTCGACTGTATCAAGTAGTTATTCTGAGCAGAGCTTGTCTTTTGTTAAAAAAACATAAACATCGATCTGTAAATACAAAATGTAATTAACAATAAAAAATATGTAGTGTTTAATATATTTTATTTAAAAATAAAACATTCACCTCATGTAATCAAATGTATCTTGCGAGTCTAAAACTCAAGTATATTTATGAAAACTATTTTAATAATTTTGAGTAGTTAGCTTGTTGTTGTTGTATCAATCCCTTGGTGTTAGTAACTGAAAAATAAAAAAATTCAAAAGTAAATACATTTATAAGTAAGTTACCCATGAACTTTGAATACATAATTCGGCGGTTAAAAGTCTATTGGGCTGTTAGTATAAGGGACATTTTTCATAGTTTTCAAAAGCATAAAAGTAAATGTATTTAACATTGTTCTATCCAGTTAACCAAAATAATATTAAAGGTACAAAAAAACTAAATACAAACCAACATGTTTGTGATATATATTTCAGTTTTTATCAAGCCAATAATAATTATAATAGTCGGATGGTTTAAATGTTATTTGTCGTTAATGTCAGAGCCATATATGTACAATAGGTAAAAAAAATCGATCAACATTTTTATTATATTTAATAAATACTTATATTATTTTTGTGTTGTATGAATTGGGTTACAATTATAAAATTAACCATCGATTTAAATATATTGTACATACGTACCAAAATAACTACACATCCTCATGGTTATCTAAAAGTCGTAGAATTAATTAACGTCCAGCCATGCTCGTTCACTACAATATTTTGCTGAATTTGAATGAGATAGTAATTTGCAGATAACAGTTCTCATGTGTTATCATATTTGTCGTATAATATTTTCATGTATTCTACGTAATACTTGAAAAGACGGCAGAGGGAAATTTAGCCTGAGAAGTTATTATCCAAGTTCATAGTTCCACAAAAAGTTATTTTTTTCAAAGCACATTTTATACTCTCATCAGTCATCAAACTATCAAACAACTCTTTCTTAATTGTGGCCTTAAAAATTCAACACATTGAGCAAGTTGTGCATAAGAACTTGATTCATAAAACATTTCTCTGCTCTTAGGTAGAGTTAAGGGAGATCCTAACCGTTTTTCTGTAGCATAAAAGTGATCGACAAAATTACTCATTGAAACTGTTGTTGGTTTGTAAGATGGTTTGACAATAAACATTTTCACTGTTGGCAGCTTGAATGAAGATTGCTTTCTAGAATAATTCTTGTTTCTTTACTGGAGTTTTTGTTGAACAAGTGACTTTACTGATGTACGTTTTGACGGTGATCTTTCATTAATATTTTTTGTAGGAGACTATGGTGGAGATAGCACAAAACACTAAAGAGTAAACAAAATTACTATATTAATAATTATTGATACACAATGACTTAAGGTCTTATAATCTTCAGTAATATATTATCGGGATAACACTAACTATATTATCATTTATCAAGAACAAAAATATTATAATCACACACTAAAATTTGAAAGAATATATTTTGTGATAAGAGTGTATTATCAGTGAACCCTGCTATTCCATTAAGTTCAAAAAGTATGAAATAAGGTTTTAAATCTTTGTTCTAGCTTTGTAGTTTTAACTTTTTTCAATAATACCTACATAATTTAGAGAACAATATTGGTAAACAAGTAAATATTTTTATTCGTATAAATAAGTGTCAATATTAGATTAGGTCATGTTTTGTTACACTCGGTAAACAGACACTTAAAATCTGAATCCTATGTATTTTACTTTAAAATAATTAAGTACCAATCTTAAACGCATAAATGTCACAGATGTAAATCATTCACATTGTGCACAATGCTATGCTTTGCGACCGACTGCTCACTTACTATAGCGGCTTTTTGATGAGATAAGGCTCAGAAGAAAATATATTACATTAGAAATCTTGCAGTCGTTCATATTATGTAGAATGTCATAGGTACTCGGGGACTTGTGTGGCCTTATGGCTTCTTTGCTTTTTCCAAATAAATATTTTGTTTTGGTAAATCAATAATTAATAAAAATTCTAGAACTGAAAGTAGGAGGTCAATGCGGCGGGGGCGGCGAAGACTCGGTATCTATTATCTTGCCGGTAGATGGCGCCATTGGGAGTTTCCATCAAAATTCCCAACGAGCACCCATGGAAATTCGGGTAAAGTTTACTGGAAATCTCATTAAATGTAAAATGTTTGAATTCTGCGGCATTTCATCGACTCACGGACTAGTCGAATGATGGAAAAAAAACGTTTGTCGGCCGTCAGTCCCTGTCGAATAACACAAGGTCATGGGGGAGTTCACTCAACGGGTCGACCGCAGCTGTCAGAGCATAAGTACTGATAATTGCCCGGCAATCGTCCAACTCCGGTTCCCTTTCAATACGAATAAATCTTTCGCCTTTTACTAAAGATTTCCGTGGAGGGGAGCACTCAAAGGAGTCTAGATGAATAATTTTTCTAATGCCCGACTTTCGAGTTAGGCTCACGATACTTAAAAACAATAAATTTATTGAACTTCATCGATACTTGTGTTCAACACGTCATAGCTTTACTGGCCAGTGCAGTGAACGTCCGTCGAATAATGCTTACAACATGACACATTCCAGCATTTCTGGGGTACTTGGATATCCTGATATAAAGTGTTAATGGGCCTAGAAGTTCGTGCATTTGCATGTTCAACTGAATGGTCCAAAAAATTGCTAGATAAGCTGTGAATTACATTTCAAATTATGCAATTTCAAAAATAATTGTTTCGCATATTTCAGGTTTTTTTCATGATTTAAATATAAAAGAAAGCAGCGAAGGCCCTGCACGGGTTGTAAACAAAAAATACACTTTAGACAATAATATTTTTTGTGTTTTTTTATTTCAAGCTCAAAACAACATCTGAATACATAATGTGTAGTGAACCCGGTTGACGCGTATCAAAAATATGTCTATCATCGTCGTCGTTCACCACATACAGTATTTTCGACGTTTGTACATACAGCAATACAAATTTGATATCTCTCAATTTTCCTTTGTTCGGCTTTTATTAAATCGCCGGTGTACATTTTTCTGCAACGGATATATTAGTCAAGCATGTACTTCAAGAGCGTTGTGATCGTCGTAAACGAAAAAATGAAAGCCGGACGTGGTTTTTTTCCAATTTTTCTTACGCTTTACATGTCCGCTTTGGTATCAGCAGCAGTTCCGGTAACGCCGTACCACGTGGACGCTTTGAATATTATGTTTAATTTACCCGGTTGGAAAAATGTTCCACAATGCAATGGTTACACGATAGTCGTGCCGTGGATGGAAGAAGGCAAAGTTTTGTCCGCCAAAGATATACTAGAAACCGACAGCAATCGCGGCCCCCAACTAGTCACCGCCAGTACCGCGGGTCGTAAAATCCGTCAAGCACATCAGCTATTCAGCTGTCAGTATGCCAGCGCTCTAAAAATGTGTTTCCATTACACTTTGGGCGCAGTACTCGCGTGTAAAGACATTAAAAATCCCACCACAACCACGGTATGTATAACCATATTTAGGAAAATGATCAAAAAAATCGACGAAATGGTGGTGCTCGTTCTGGCCAACCTTTCGTTAATTAACAATGAATTCCCAATAACAACGTACGACAATAACGTGTCCGAAACGTTGGAAGAATTCAAGAGGTTCTACAGCACCTTGTTTTTCGATGATACGTCACGCGACAAAACTTACCACGACTTCATAATCAATTCTACCGAAAATAATATGGGCACCGCTTTACAAAGCTTAGGTACGTTCTATAATAACTTTTGCAGACCGAATGAAGATGGTAAAATTGCCGGAATTGTGCGATACATCGAGGAAATGCTTGTAGAACATTTGCCTCTCGAAGTAATGGCAAAAATTAAAGATGAGATAGATTCTACCGTCGACTCGTGCTTAAGAGATCTCATGGCTTAACCCGTAATACGTACGTCCAAGAAAATTTAAACAATTTCATACTATAAAACGAATTATTTGTCGAAGAATAATTTAAAATCCAGCCAACATAGAACTCGAAACAATCCTCATCCACGGCCGCAACAGTTATTCGCATAATAAAATATTCAAATTGTCACATACACATTTTATAAAATAACAAAATCTGTACAACTATAAAATTCCATTTTATAATTATTAACTGACTATTATAATTCCAAATATATGTTTAAAAAAAAAAACCTCAAATTTTTAGTTATTTATGATAGAATAATATTTTGTATTGGTCAATTTTGATTTGTTTAATATTACATTGAACAAATACATTAAGGTCGTGGCATATTAAGGTGAGAGGAACTCACAGATCTATATAAACGGTTACAACAAAAAGTGATTAAATTACTTTCCAATTAACGCTTTGATGCAAATCTGTGGATAGTAGGTTAAAACCAATTTAGTATAAAGCAAGCACAATAAGAAAGTATTATACGTAAGTAAGTAGTTGTAATAAGTATGGTATTGTAAGTATAAATTATGGTTTGGTAAGTTTGGAAATAAAATAATAAATATCAATAATAACAATTATTGAGAAATTGTACACATCATAGTTAAATTATAGTTCTACCTTTTGTCTAATTTTCGGACTAAAATCCGTAAAACTTGTAAAAGTGAAATAAAGAATAAAATAATAACAAAATAATAACATACCGTACAGTAGAAACTAGACACGATTAAGGATTAACAAAGAAAAATAAACAGAACACAATATAAGCCTTAGTCGATTTATTTTCTTTAAAGTAGAAATTTCAAATTTCAAGTTGGAATGAACTAGTGAATGACGTTATCAATAGATCTCTTAGCCATAAATGATAAGGCTAAAATGGAGTTAAATCTGTTGCCGGTACTAATTTTACACGAGGCGCAAAACATATCCCAGATATTATACTAACTGCAGTAGTGAAACTATTTAGTCTTGAACTTCAATCGACTAACGATTTCTTGTGAAATGTGAATCGATTCATTGTTGTAAGATACGTCCGAAATGAGAAAGTTTGCAACAGTATAACGATTACTTAAAATGCCTACATAATTAAGACTATACTTAGATACACAATTAATACACAAAAATAGTCATTGGTTATTTCATGACTCGCATAATTATTTTTATGTTTTACCTACTAAAATGATAAAACATGAGCATATTTTTGATTTTAACAAATAATAATAAATTAAAGTTTTTTGTATTATTTTTTTTTGGCAAAGTAGCCAAAGAACACAGATCTCTTAACAGAATTGAAATTGGTCCATTTTGAGTAATCGATATTTTGTCTGGCTTTTGGCCGAAAAGAAACCAAAATGGCTTTTACTCGTGAAAAAATGTTTTAAATTAAAAATAATAACTTGAAGCTCATTCAAATTAACCGGTATATTAATTGATACGGTCGAAATATGTTAAAACCACTTTTTTCTTAAATATTGCCTATACAAAACTCCTTAAAAACAGACCGCATGAAATCCCCCCCCCAAGTGTAATTTTTCTATAAAATCAAGTGTATATGAAATCAATATAAATAGTACCTATAAAATATGTAATTAAATATTAAATTATATTATTTGATAACATTTTATATATTATCGGGTCGAAAATATAACTCTAATTGTCAATAAAAAAAAACCAAGTTCGAAATAATATATCAATTATAAAGAAAAGTGAACATCTGATTTACAAATTATTTCATTTATTGGAATATTTTTTTTCCAACAATAAAATATACATTCTCGGTCGGTTATAATAATACAAATAAAAATCATTACAAAAGTAAAACTTGACAAATATAATAATCGAATTTTACAAATCAAGTATTGTTGACTATTGTCTGAGAAAATATAAAAAAAAAACCCTATCTAGGTAGGTTCACTCAGTACAGGGATAGCAATAAAAAAATAAAATATTAACAAAATAGTGAACGTCATGAAGTAAATTGTATACTATTATCAAGTCACTTTTATGTTTAGTTTAGTTTTAAGTTTAACCCGGCTGCAAATCAAAGAATATGTTCCTTTCTACGATTGTCGATTTTACAGTGAATTCAAAAAAAAAAAATTAATAATATGATAAAATATATAATATTAAAATTTTACACTGTCAAACGGAAACTTTGTTATAAATCGAAAAACGACTTGTTGTTTGTCTTATGCGATGTGAAGCGAGCAGAGAGTATTTTTTAGTTTTAAAAAAATGTTTTTTTTTTATTATATTGATGTATTTAGGCTGATGGCGTCAACCACGAATATTCGTTTTTAACTTAGATTTACAGCGCTCCATAACTTTATTAAAAATAGTCCAATTAGTTTCAATGATATATAACTAACCCAAACGAATATCACAGTCCCCTTCCCGTAAAACAGATAGTATTTTTTTTCTTTCTTTCACTTTTACAAGTTTTAGGGATTTTAGCCTGAAAATTAGACAAAATGTAGATCTAGAATTTAACTATGACGTATACAATTTTCCGAATAATAATTGTTATTATTGATATTTATTATTTTATTTCCAAACTTACCAAACCATACTTTATACTTACTATACCATATTTATTACAACTACTCACTTACGGATAATACTTTCTTATTGCGCTTGCTTTATACTAGATTGGTTTTAACCTACTATCCACAGATTTGCATCAAATAGTTAATTGGAAAGTGATTTAATCACTTTTTGTTAAAATCCTTTATATAGATCTCCCACCCTAATATGCCACGACGTTTATGTATTTGTTCAATGTATTATTAAACAAATCAAGATTGACCAATACAAAATATTGTTCTATCATAAATAACTAGAAATGTATGGGTTTTTTTTTCAAACGTATATTTGAATTATAAAAGTCAGTTAATAATTATAAAATGGAATTTTACAGCTGTACAGATTTTGTAATTTTATAAAATGTATTTGACAATTTGAATATTTTATCAAGCGAATAACTGTTGCGGCTTTGGATGAGGATTGTTTCGCGTTCTATGTTGGCTGGATTTTCAATTATTCTTAGACAGATAGGTGTATAGACAGATAATTCGTCGTGTAGTATGGATTTGATTAATTTTTTTTCGAAATTCGTTACGGTTCGTACGTAACAAGGGTTTTATCATTTACCTCATCGTACTCGAAGCCAACAGAGGCCCAGAGTTCACTTAAGCTCGAGTTGACGGTAGAATCTATCCGTTTTTTAATTTGTCGCAAAACGTCAAGGGGCATCAATATTCCATGCATTCTCCGCAAATCTCGCCAAATTCTGGCAATTTCTTTGTCTTTTCACACCGACGATTTAATAAAAGCCGAACAAAGGAAAATTGAGAGATATCAAATTTGTATTGCGGTATGTACAAACGTCGAAAATACTGTACGCGGTGAACAACGACGATGATAGACATATTTTTGATACGCGTCAACCGGGTTCGCTACACATTATGTATCCAGGTGTTGTTTTGAGCTTCAAATAAAAAAACACAAAAAATATTGTTTTCTAATGTGCAGGGGCGGCCTCTGGGTCTTCTACCGTTGATTTCACCTATCAGTACTTGTTTACGGATACCAAGAACCTAGAAAAATATAGTAAGAACTTCTTTTTTAAATACCCAAATGAAACAATTAATATTACAAAGAACTTTTTTCTTTTTCAATTAAATCATGAAAAAAACCTGAAATATGCGAAACAATTATTTTTGAATTTGCATTCTTTGAAATGTAATTCACAGCTTATCTAGAAATTTTTTGGACACTTTATATTAGGATATCCAAGTGCCCCAGAAAAGCTGGAATGTGTCATGTTGTAAGCAATAATCGACGGACAGTCACTGCACTGGCCAGTAGTGCTATGACATATTGAACAATCGATGAAGTTTTATTAAATTTACTGTTTTTAGGTATTATGAGCCCAACTCGAAAGTCGGGCATTAGAAAAATTATTCATCTAGACTCCTTTGAGTGCTCCCCTCCACGGAAATCTTTAGTAAAAGGCGAAAGATTTATTCGTATTGAAAGGGAACCGGAGTTGGACGATTGCCGGGCAATTATCAGTACTTATGCTCTGATGGGTGCGGTCGACCCGTCGAGTGAACTCCCCCATGACCTTGTGTTATTCGACAGGGACTGACGGCCGACAAACGTTTTTTTCCAGCATTCGACCAGTCCGCGAGTAGATGAAATGCCGCAGAATTCAAAAATTTTACTTTTAATGAGATTTCCAGTAAACTTTACCCGAATTTCCAAGGGTGCATGTTGGTGATTTTAATGGAAACTCCCAATGGTGCCATCTACCGGCAAGATAGTAGATACTGAGTCTTCGCCGCCGCCGCCACATTGACATCCTACTTTCATTTCTAGAATTATTATTAATTATCGACTAACCATAAACAAAATGTTTATATGGAAAAAGCAAAGAAGCCATAAGGCCACACAAGTCCCCGAGTACCTATGTCATTCTATATAATATAAACGACTGCAAGTTTTCTATTGTAATATATTTTCTTTCTTAGCCTTATCTCATCAAAAAGCCGCTATAGTAAGTGAGCAGTCGGTCGCAAAGCATAGCGTTGTGCACAATGTGAAAGATTTACATCTGTGACATTTGTGCGTTTAAGATTGGTACTTAATTATTTTAAAGTAAAATACATAAGATTTTGATTTTAAGTGTCTGTTTACCAATATTGTTCTCTAAATTATGTAGGTATTATTGAAAAAAGTTAAAACTACAAAGCTTAGAACAAAGATTTAAACCTTATTTCATACTTTTTGAACTTTATGGAATAGCGGGGTTCACTGATAATATACTCTTATCACAAAATATATTCTTTCAAATTTTAGTGTGTGATAATAATATTTTTGTTCTTGATAGTACTGAAGATTATAAGACCTTAAGTCATTGTGTATCAATAATTATTATTATAGTAATTTTGTTTGCTCTTTAGTGTTTTGTGCTATCTCCACCATAGTTTCCTACAGAAAATATTAATGAAAGATCACCGTCAAAACGTACACCAGTAAAGTCACTTGGTCAACGAAAACTCCAGAAAAGAAGCAAGAATTATTTTAGAAAGCAATCTTCATTCAAGCTGCCAACAGTGAAAATGTTTATTATCAAACCGTCCAACAACCCAACAGAAGTTCCAATGAGTAATTTTGTCAATCACTTTTATGCTACAGAAAAACGGTTAAAATCTCCCGTAACTCTGCCTAAGAGCAGAGAAATGCTTTATGAATCAAGTTCTTATGCATAACTTGCTCACTGTGTTGAATCTTTAAAGCCACAATTAAGAACAAGTTGTTTGATAGTTTGATGAGAGCATAAAATGTGCTTTGAAAATAATAACTTTTTGTTGAACTATGAACTTGGATAATAACTTCTCAGGCTAAATTTCCCTCTGCTGTCTCTTCGAGTATTACGTAGAATACATAAAAATATTATACGACAAATATGATAACACATAAGAACTGTTATCCGCAATTACTACCTCATTCAAATTCAGCAAAATATTGTAGTAAACGAGCATGGCTGGATTAATACTACGACTTTAAGGTAACCGTGAGCCCGTGTGTACAATATATTTAAATCGATAGTTAATTATAAAATCGTAACCCAATACATACAACACAAAAAAATGTTGATAGATTATTTTACCTATTGTTGGACATATATGGTTCTGACATTAACGACAAATAACATTTAAACCATCCGACTATTATAATTATTATTGGCTTGATAAAAAATGAAATATATATCACAAACATGTTGGTTTGTATTTAGTTTTTTTGTACCTTTAATATTATTTTGGTTAACTGGATAGAACAATGTTAAATACATTTACTTTTATGCTTTTGAAAACTATGAAAAATGTCCCTTATACTAACAGCCCAATAGACTTTTAACCGCCGAATTATGTATTCAAAGTTCATGGGTAACTTACTTATAAATGTATTTACTTTTGAATTTTTTTATTATTTCAGTTACTAACACTAATAGATTGATACAACAACAACAAGCTTACTACTCAAAATTATTAAAATAGTTTTCATAAATTTACTTGAGTTTTAGACTCGCAAGCTACTTTTGATAACATGAGGTTAAAGTATAAGTTTAATTTTTAAATAAAATATGTTAAACACTACATATTTTTTATTGTTAATTAAATGTTGTAATTACAGATCGATGTTTTTTTAACAAAAGCCAAGCTCTGCTCAGAATAACAACTTGATACAGTCAAGAGATTGCGTACGACAGGCCTGACCAAGATGTTGGTGAATTTTTATTTTTTTGTTTAAATTGAAATGACTAAAATTATGTAATATATATATATATAACATAATAATATCAATGGCATAGTGCACAAGTGTGATGAATGATTTTTTTTTTTGTTATAATTTCAAACATTATTATGTATTTAATGAACCTATGAATGGTTCTCCATCAGCGGTAATTTTTAGTCAGGCTATTATACATATATATATATTATTGGTAATATATATATATATATATATATATATATATATATATATATATATATATATATACAAATAATAATATTTGATTAGTATTTTAAAATGATTTTTCTTCTAAAACAATTATTTTTCGCTCTGATATATTTGACAAGTATTTTTTTCATCCCTGAATATTCTATTATGTGTATTATGTCCATTCTACATAACTCATTTTCTCCGGAAAAAAATGCACTCATCACACCTGTGCACTACTATTAAAGTGTATTTAATACTTGGTATGATTTAAATTAATAATAACAATAACTTTAAATTAAAACTACAAAACTTGAAAACTACAAATTATATACATGCATTGATTTCATAATTAAAAAGTTAATAGGTAATTCAATAAAATCGCACAATAAATATTTCAACAGTTAAAAAATACAATTCTAGCAAAAAATAAAAATTTGAATACCTAATAAAATAAAATAATTATTTAAATCCAAAGCACAAAGCGCACTAATGTCTTAATTATATTGGATTAATTTAACGCAAGCTAAAGATAACCGACAGTTTTTTGTTTTTGCATAAACATTAAGTTTTTTACATCATAATAATTTTATTTTTTTTTATTTGAATATTGAATAAATAATAAATTTTATGTTTAACAAATTCACCATTTCAACTATTTATTGACAAACTGTATATACAAATTGTATTATACTTTTATTTTGTTGCAATTTCATCTAATTTTTAGCTTCGATGCAAAGCGAGAAGGTATTGGTTTTACTCTGATGTGTGTTTTTTTTTTATCTGTATACACTGTAACTTCTTTAATACTGGACCAATTCCTTTGAATAGCAACTCTATAAATCGCAATTTTCATCTAGTTGGTACTTTGGGGGAGTAAAAGTTGAAAAAGTTTAACCTTTCACAGGCGAAAGTTGAAAAAACAAAAAAAAAACCGTACGAGTTTTTAAGTTAGAACTTTTACTGGCTATAGCTTCGAGAAAAAGAGTCGGATCGAGTTGAAATGTATAAGAAATAATTATTTGGTATGCCCGCACACGTCAGTTGTGTCAAACTTAAACTATACCCATTTCCCACCCCCCTAGGGGGGGTACAATTTTTTTTGTTTTTCCGGGTTTTTAGCGGTAATTTTAAAAATTTTGGGTTGAAAATTTGGCAGTAGTTAGAACTCATATGTACCCATAACATATTAAACGGAAAAAAAATTCGGCACTACAGTTTTTTTTTAATTGCCGGAAACTGTGTTTTCGCAGATTTCGTATATTTTAACAAAAACACCTAAAATCTTTAAAAAAAATTGATCAAATCATTAAAACAATTTTATTTATATCTATGCAGAATAATACTATTAGGTTTTGTGCTCAAGTACCACTCTTGACTTAAAGTTTACACAAAGTTCATTTTTTTTTTTTTAACTAAAAACCCTGTGTACCAGATGTGAGAAACGAACAGACACTAAAAACTATCAGTTGGTAACGTCTATCCGTGTTAGATTAGGTTAGGGCCCAATATTCGGTATCATAATATTGTGTTTATTACATGATATCACAGGCGACTAAATCGTGTAACTGATTATAGTAGAAACTCGATTTATTGGGAAAAAAACCTATCGGTGTACTTATTAAGACACTTAATGATTCTGATACGACAAAACCACTGTCGTTATCTCGTTATTTTATAGCCTGCGTTATATAACCTTACCGAAGTGTAACTATGAGTATATAATGTCCAACTACCTGCAAATAATGAAGAGGACTGTTGTTTTTTGGATTCAGATTAAGTGTTGGTTGTTATGCAGTATACCGCCTCAAAATGTTTTTTTTATTATACAATTTTTTTAAAGGAAAACTAATGTTTTGTATATTGTTATACTGTTATTCATTTAAAGAGATTCACGCTTGATTGTTTAAATTGTCTAATATTAGATAATCTGCTTCGTGCTAATTTTAATTTTTTAGTTTATTAACTTGTAGCTCTAATTTTGTATAAAATATTTCATTATTTTATTACTATGTACTATTACTATTAAGATAAATTTTAATAATAATTAAGTCATAAATGATAATACTTTATTTTATGACTAGATCAAATCTCGTGAACATTTAACATCATCATACTGCTCCTATGCTATTATTAAAAAAACTCAATTTTTAAAATCTCCATAAAAGGTTATTGTTAAATAACAGGCAACAGCCGACTGCTAGTGGCTATACACGTTAGTAATATTTAACTAATAAGTAAAATATGTAGGTAAAATTTGTTGTTTTCTCCATCACAGTACCAGTATACGATTTATTTTAATTTAAATGTAAGAAAATCGATTTTTCTTTAGAAAATAACAAGAAATTAATATACAGGATGAGGCAGTAAAACGGCGATTTTCTAATGTATTTAAATGGTAAAACCCGTTTCACTATCCCACCCTTTACATTTTAAGGATCTATGAAAAGGTTTTTTTAGTTGCATTTTATTTTGTACATTGTCAATCTAGTAAAATAGAAGTATAATATAGCTTTGAAATAATATAATCTATGAAGTATAAATAGTTTGTGTGAGATTGCTTTAATGGAAGTATATAATACATAAATATTAATTTTATTGAGAATAAGCGATTATAATTTAAACTATGGAGTACAAACGATTGGAACATGAATCGTCGACCATTCCAACAAAATATAACAAGACATTGTATATGTGTTATTTGGTCCACTAAGTTTTTGCAAAAAAAAAAAAACCAGTACAGTGGGGTCGGTGCATAGTGGGGACGGAGCATAGTTGGGTCGGGGCATAGTGGTGACGGGGAGGTCACAGGTTTACAGGAATTTTTAAATCTGAAAGTGATAAAATCACTTTCGAAAAAACGCTTCGATGCAAATCGGTAGTTAGTATTTTCAAGCCAGTACAGTCCAAACCAAGCACAGTATAAACCAGCAAAGTTAGAAAGTTTTAAATGAAGATTCTGTATTTACAAATAAGCATCAAAGCGTTTATTTGAAAGCGATTTTATTCAATTTTATCACTTTTATTTATAATAATTCTTGTAGACCTGTGACCTCTCCGTTTCCTCATTGCTTTCATTACATTATGCCAATACTCTACTGTACTAGTCCTCTCGGATAGGTTAGGTTAGGTTAGGTTAGGTTAGGTTAGGTTAGGTTAGGTTAGGTTAGGTTAGGTTAGGTTAGGTTAGGTTAGGTTAGGTTAGGTTAGGTTAGGTTAGGTTAGGTTAGGTTAGGTTAGGGTTAGGTTAGGTTAGGTTAGGTTAGGTTAGGTTAGGTTAGGGTTAGGTTAGGTTAGGTTAGGTTAGGTTAGGTTAGGTTAGGTTAGGTTAGGTTAGGTTAGGTTAGGTTAGGTAGGTTAGGTTAGGTTAGGTTAGGTTAGGTTTGGTTAGGTTAGGTTAGGTTAGGTTAGGTTAGGTTAGGTTAGGTTAGGTTAGGTTAGGTTAGGTTAGGTTAGGTTAGGTTAGGTTAGGTTAGGTTAGGTTAGGTTAGGTTAGGTTAGGTTAGGTTAGGTTAGGTTAGGTTAGGTTAGGTTAGGTTAGGTTAGGTTAGGTTAGGTTAGGTTAGGTTAGGTTAGGTTAGGTTAGGTTAGGTTAGGTTAGGTTAGGTTAGGTTAGGTTAGGTTAGGTTAGGTTAGGTTAGGTTAGGTTAGGTTAGGTTAGGTTAGGTTAGGTTAGGTTAGGTTAGGTTAGGTTAGGTTAGGTTAGGTTAGGTTAGGTTAGGTTAGGTTAGGTTAGGTTAGGTTAGGTTAGGTTAGGTTAGGTTAGGTTAGGTTAGGTTAGGTTAGGTTAGGTTAGGTTAGGTTAGGTTAGGTTAGGTTAGGTTAGGTTAGGTTAGGTTAGGTTAGGTTAGGTTAGGTTAGGTTAGGTTAGGTTAGGTTAGGTTAGGTTAGGTTAGGTTAGGTTAGGTTAGGTTAGGTTAGGTTAGGTTAGGTTAGGTTAGGTTAGGTTAGGTTAGGTTGACTGGTAAAGTCCTATCCCCACCTCCACGCGGTGCCAGTTGGTAACGGCCCTTAATTGGGTTGGCTAACGGGGAAGGCGACTTAGAGCCGGCCCTTACTTTAATTAGCTGGGGTCGGCGAGGCAGGTGGTTCGCCTTTGGACAGAATAAAGGACCACAACCCGGCGGCGGGCATACCGCAAGGGGAAGGAGACCCCACAAAACCACCATGGAAGACAACTTATTAAGTATAGTCCATACCGCACCAGTCGCCATTCGGATGACGGAGACAGGTGACGTCGGCGGGGGTTCCAGTAGCCCGGCTCCCGTTGACGCCGAACAAGGGCGAGCGAAGTGGAGGCCCCACACCCATTTGGATGTACCTTGCGATGCGGCTTGCTTAGCCAATTCGCAAGGGTACATAGACGAGAACAACCCAGAGAGAGGGAAGAATACAGAGGGAAAAGAAGTTTGTAACCCGAAGGACATCATCCTAGAGAAGGAAGACAGAACATGGAAGGAACTAATCGAAAATTTCAAGGCTATTGCAGAAGTTGCACGCCAGCAAAACTGCCACAAGTCAGTCAAGCAGTCAGTACGAAAGATCGACCCACTACTTAAGCAATTGGAAGGCTACCGAGGAAATTTCCGAAAGGACTTTGGGAAGGGCGAAGGCCCGACCAAACGGAAGGAGAGAGACGATAAAACGCCGAGCCCGACGAGGAAAATCTTGCCCTGGAGCGCGGTGACCAGTATTGGGAGAACCCCACCTTTTAGGGGTGGAAAATTTTCGGTGGCATCAACCTCCATTCTACGCCGACACCACGAGTCAAACTGGAATGAGGACGTTCTAGCTGACCAAGAGAAGACGTTCCGAGACCAGACTCAGGAGATCGTCGATCGGCTGGAAGCGATGCATGAACTACAACAACAGCAAATTGCGGAAATGAAAAAAGTACAAGAACAGCTGCAAGAAGAAATAAAGGAACTGAAAAAAGAAAAGCTGCGTGGTCCTGAAAAACGGACAAGAAAACAACGGCGGAACAACGCACATGCCGGAAACGGGTTAGAGAATAAGGAGCCCATCACACTCTATGAAATCACAGAAGAGGAAGGGATAACCCCAACCCGAAGAACAAAACAAGGAAAACAGGTCATACCAATACTGCAACCTGAACTAGGCGTGGAGCCACTTGAGCCACTTGATTTACCAACGGCAGAGCAACACAGTGGTGAAAATATGGAATGGAAGAAAGTCAGCAAACGACGAAAGAAAAAGAACCTCGCCAAGGTCACGCCGGACGCAGTTATCGTAAAATGTACAGAAAATCGAACGTATGCTGACACACTAAAAAACTTGAAGAAGAATCTAAATGACGCTGGGCTAGCAAACGAAGTAGCAACGGCAAGGGAAACAAGGGACGGAAACTTGCTCCTCCAAATGAGAAAACGCACGACCAAAACCTCCCATGTGAAAACAATCGCAGAAAGTACGACCGGAGTTGAAACCCAGGTCAGAACAACGAACGTTGCGGTCGAGATACGCGGCTTAGATGCGGATGTGACAAAAGAGGAGCTTGCCACTGAAATATCCTCCAAGACATCGGCCAAGATGACCAGCGAAAACGTCAAAGCAATTAAGCCCGTTCGCGGAGGGAAATGCACAGCAGTGGTCCTCCTCCCGGCCAGAGTCGCCAACGAATTAGCGACAGGGCCGCGGCTACGCATCGGTTGGGCGCCCTGCACCATCAAAATACGTATACCAATGGTTAGATGCACCCGCTGCCTAGACTTTGGCCACAGAAAGAGGACGTGCACCGGGCCTGACCGCGAGGCAACTTGCTTAAATTGCTGGGAGACCGGGCACGCTAAAAAGGACTGCAGTGCCGAGGCACAGTGTGGCCTGTGCAAAGAAGAGGGGGTAGAAGGGTCAGGCAGCCACTACTCTGGAGGGGGAAGATGCCCTACATTCCGACGGTTTCTGGAGAGCCGAAGGAATAAACAATGACCAATTTTCTACAAATAAACCTTAACTGTTGTAAGGTGGCGCAACAGTTATTACTCCAAACAGCCACAGAGAAGGAAGCCGACGTTCTAATCATATGCGAACAAAACAGATCATTACCACATTGGTACACGGATACAGACGGCAAAGCTGCCATTGCACTCCACCAAAACGTTATCCCGGAGGAACTAGGTAACCCGGGTAAGGGGTATGTGTGGGTAAGGATCGGAGGTATTCGAATCTACTCCTGCTATGTCTCCCCAAACATCACGCTTACAGAATACAAAGCCTACCTGGGACGCTTAGAGGCGAGCATACGAGCAGGAAGCGGTGAAGTAATTCTGGCTGGAGACTTTAACGCTAAGAGTGCAGAATGGGGCTCAACAGTCACTGACCAAAGAGGTGATGAGCTTTCGTCGCTAATCGCCTCTCTGGACCTAAGCGTGTGCAACAGAGGAAAAATCCCAACCTTCGAAAGAGGCGTCAGCCGTTCCATCCTTGACGTGACATTTGCCTCGCACCTCACGGCAAGGCAGGTAAGGGATTGGAAAGTACTCAACGAGGAGACAAGAAGCGACCACAAATACCTCTTCTTCAAACTCGATACATACACGGAAAGAGGCAGCAGAGTTAGTGCTGGTTGGAGCTGGAAGAAACTAAACCCGGAAAAAATGGAAAAGTACCTAAACGAGCAAGAACACCCGAGAGACGCGCAGGAACTGATGGAGATCATGAGAGGGGCGTGCGATGCAGCCATGCCGAGAAGGAAGCAAGGGCGTAGCCACCACAAACCCCAATACTGGTGGACGCGGGAAATAGCGGACTTGAGGAAGGCAACATTCACAGCCAGAAGAAGTTACCAAAAGGCGGCCAGGAGAGGGCCAGCCGAAGAGGAAAAACGCAAATTCAAGGAGACCAAAAAAACACTCCGAGTAACAATAAGGAGGAGCCAGGAGAATTGCTGGAAGAAACTGTGCGCGGAGGTCGATCGGGATCCCTGGGGAACACCGTACAGGATGGTTATGAGAAAAATCGGAAGGCGACCCCCAGTCCCTACGGACATGATTCCTGCAATAATAGCAGAACTATTTCCAACACATCCACCGACAGAAGAAACGGTGGATCAAACCGTTACGCACATACCCCCCATGACGTTTCAAGAACTAGAGCTGGCAAGCAAAAGACTACACCCGGGAAAGGCACCTGGGCCCGACGGGGTACCAAACGAGGCATTAAAGATCGCGGTTAAAACACAGCCAACGTTTTTTCAGGAGGCACTAAACCGGTGCATGACGGATGGTGTTTTCCCTAAGACATGGAAACGAGCGAGGCTGGTGCTACTACGCAAAGGGGACAAACCAGCAGACCAGCCGTCAAGCTATCGACCGCTCTGTATGCTGGACACAACGGGTAAGTTATTCGAGCGTATACTATGTAACCGCATTGAAGAAGCTCTGGTCAATGAAGGAACCAATCTTGCTAACAACCAATATGGATTCAGGAAAGGACGGTCGACGATCGATGCCATCGAAAGGGTTATGACTGAGGTGGCAGATGCCGGGACAGGAACCATATACAAGAGGGAGCTATGTGTACTGGTTACGCTTGATGTCGCCAATGCTTTTAATTCAGCATCATGGAACGCAATAATCCGAGCAATGGAAAACAAAAAAGTACCAGGATACCTTATACGCACAGTACGGAATTATCTATGTGACAGGGAAATAACATATGGCGACGACCAAACAACCGTACAACTGTCAAGTGGAGTCCCGCAAGGGTCGGTCTTAGGTCCCCTTCTTTGGGGTATTATGTATGATGGTCTTCTTACAAAAGAAACACCAGACGGGGTAACCTTAGTCGGGTTTGCAGACGATGTAGCAATAGTCGGCAGAGCTATGAGTACCCAACAAATCGAGGAATCAGTCAACAGAACTCTGCAGATGGTCCAAGATTGGATGAACACCCAAAAACTTAGACTAGCACTCCAGAAGACAGAAGCAGTCATGCTGACTAGAAAAAGGGATTATCGGAAGCCAATATTCACACTGGAAGGCCAGCAAATAGCCACAAAGAACTCGCTGAGGTATCTAGGCATTGAAATAGACGTAGGGAGAAGATTTAAGGTGCACGAGCAGAAAGTCGGGGCAAAGGCCATGAGAACGGCACAGGCATTGACTAGAATCCTACCAAACATTGGCGGGTCGTCGACAGCCAAGAGGAAGCTTCTAACGAGTGTCGTGCATAGCCAGATATTGTACGCTGCACCGATATGGTCGCCTCTACTATATCATAGACCAAACAGCACCGTACCGATTAAGGGGGATGTAGCGAAACACATCAAGTCCGCCCAGCGATTAATGGCGCTGAGAGTGACGAGGGCATATCGGACAGTATCCTATGAGGCAGTAACGCTCATAGCATCAATGCCTCCCATAAAACTGCTAGCAAAGGAGCGCATAGCAATACGTAATGCCACAGACAAATGTCAGACTGCCAGAGATGCCCGAAAGGACACTATGAAGGAATGGCAAAGAGAATGGGAAAAGGCGGAAAATGGCAGGTGGACGTACACGCTAATCAGCAACATAGAAAAATGGGCAAACAGGAAACATGGCGACTTGGACCACTTCCTCACGCAAGTTCTTACGAACCATGGTTGTTTTAACGCCTACCTACATAGGATGAAAAAATTGGAAACTCCAAAGTGCTCCTGGTGTGAGGCTGACACCGACGATGCCAATCACACACTGTTCGTGTGTGACGCTTTTGAAAACTGGCGAAGGGTGCTCGTTGGAGAGATAGGCCACGATCTAACAGCGGCCAACATCGTGGACACCATGCTAGAGTGCAGGAGTAAATGGAACTTGATTGTTTACTATATCAATAAAGTGATGAGGCATAAATGCGACGCCGAAAGACAACAACAGTCATCGACGAGGAATACGCAACTAACAACTTAAAACGGAAAAACGGCAGCCGATGGGTGGCCCGGCGGCCTATACAAGGCGGGGCGAAGGTAAACAGGAAGCGCTTGGCGGCCTCTTCAAGGCGGAGCGGAAGAAAAGCGGAGGCAGAATATTATAGTAACTAAAACTACTATCCAGTTAGAATTATTAATTTGTTGTAGGCCGAATGGCCAAAATTAGTGGAGTAGGGTCCGCTCTATTTTGTAAAATTTAATGTGAAATTGTAAATGTTTGTTTTTTTTTATAAATAAACAATGATAGTTGCCCCTATGTTTTGCGAAAGCAGTTCGGGGGCCGCTATTATTCTTTTGACAGCAAAAAAAAAAAAAAAAAAAAAAAAAAAAAAAAAAAAAAAGGTTAGGTTAGGTTAGGTTAGGTTAGGTTAGGTTAGGTTAGGTTAGGTTAGGTTAGGTTAGGTTAGGTTAGGTTAGGTTAGGTTAGGTTAGGTTAGGTTAGGTTAGGTTAGGTTAGGTTAGGTTAGGTTAGGTTAGGTTAGGTTAGGTTAGGTTAGGTTAGGTTAGGTTGACTGGCAAAGTCCTATCTCCACCTCCTCGTGGTGCCGGTTGGAAATGACCTTAATTGGTTGGCTAACGGAGAAGGCAACTCAGAGCCGGCCCTTACTTTTAGTAGTTGGGGTCGGCAAGGTCCGTGGTCCACCTTTGGACAAAATAAAGTACCACAAGAGAAGGACACTCTTAAAAACCAGCTAGAATTTGCTTCAAAATCAAACATGGACAGTTTTAAAAAATACAAAGTTACCCCCCCAGAGGTCTCGGGTACTCAGGGGGCGGCAGGAGTGAGTGGGAATGATGGTGTAAAAACCGGACCTAATGTAGCGGGCTCACTCCGGTCGTCATCCAGCGACCGTGAACGGAGAGAAGAAGAAAAAGACCTGCGAGCGGCAGAAGAAGAAGAAGAAAATATTGCGTTAGCCCGACTACAGCAACTTGGGCCATTTAGTCTGTGTGACGAGATGGATACAAGAATGATGAAGATTTGTGAAAGGCTGGAGAGGCACCTTACCCAAGGCCAATCTCCCAACGTAACAAAGGAGCTTATTGAGGAAACGATAAATAATATAAAGGTATTAGACCCAATCCTCATCACCCTTAGGGATGAGATTTGGAAAATCGACCAAGAGCTGGTAGATGCAACCAATCGGGAAAAGGAAAGGGTTTATTACGCGAGCAAAACAATCGATGTCGGGGTGTCAACAGATCTCATCACCGAAAAAGACAGAACAGAAGTCTCAGTCTCCTCCGGAGGTGAAACTCTAGACGAAGACGAAGCATTCAGAATGCCAAACAGAGAGGATTCCCCGGTCGTACGGCAGCCAAGGAAGCGCAAGAAAAAGGATGACGAGCCCATCTCGGAGCCGAGCTTTGGGTCTTGTAACATACAGGACTTGGAGGACGACGATGTGGCCATCGAGACCGGCCTGCGCCTAGCGTTGGTACAGGCCACCCGCCTTACTCTAGAGGTAGATGGTGCGCAAGAAGTAGGGGAGATCGCAGACCACATAGTGGAGACGGCGCACGAACTGGACAAGACAGTTACGGCGCTCAACGACCTATGGGCGACTCGGTCACCCAACAACTATGGTGAAAAACTGGCACATGCAACCCTAAAAACTTCCGACCTCCGGGAGCTTGGGGTGCAGTATAGCATTATGCAAGAATGCATAGAAAAACAGAAAGGAAGAGGCATAAACCGAGTAATACAAGACGCGTGCTCAAAAACCGGAGTACTACTCAAGCGGATCAGCGAACGCGTTGAGACTGACACGGGGCCCCAAGTTCCGCTGGCAGTCACGTCAAGCCCGTCCGTTGAAAAACCATTGGAGACTGTCCAGGTGCCCGTGGACGGCAAGGACCGGGACACTAAGAAAGTAAAGAAGAAAAGAAAGAAAAAGAAGGAAAAAGAGCCAGCAAAACCTGGAGACAAGACGACAAGACGCAAACTTGCACCTCCTCGACCACAAGGGATTGTTATCTCTAGGGCCGATGGTGGTGGTAGTTATGCCGACATAGCCAGGAAGCTTAAGGACAATATTGACCTTAATGCTCTGGGTGTCTCAATCCAGGCAGTGCGTAAAACGAAGGAGGGCCATTTGGCCATCACAGTGGGCAAAGGAGCCGATGCCAGCCAGGCTGCTCTCAAGCTCAAAGCTGCGGCGCAAGACTTACTCGGATCCGACATCGGTATTCGAGCATCGTCCAACAAACAGGTTGTGGAGATAAGAGACATCAGCGCGGAGGACGGAGCCGGTGATGTATACGCTGGCATATGTCAAGAAGGTGCCAACATCAATGAAATTAGTGTCCAGAGGATCACCCCCTCATACGGAGGAACACAAAAGGCGATCGTTACGGTGACGGCAGAAGTTGCAAATGACATCTGTAAGAAGGGGAAAGTAAGAATCGGATGGGTCTTGTGCCGTGTTCGACCAGCAGAACGACGTCTGGACCGATGCTTCCACTGCCATGGCTACGGCCACAGGCAGGCGGGATGCAAAGGCCCAGACCGAAGAAAACTTTGCATGACTTGTGGTGGGGTCGAACATCGCGCAAGCGACTGCCAGGCACCCAGACACTGTGTTCTATGTGAGGAGATGCAAAAGAAGTGTGATCATTACCCAGGCAGCAGTCCATGCGAGGCGTTCCGGAAGGCCAAGGCTGGAAGGTAACGGCAACAGGACCCTTGGCTTAATTAAATAGTAGTTTTATTTTTTCAATATTGAGTTTTCTTCATTTATTGTATTGTGCTTAATTATTTGTGTTTTGTCATATTACGTATGTATATATTTGTAATGTTATTTTGCCACAATAAACGATGTAGGCGGCCCTGAAGTAATGCTTTATAGGCGAGTTCCGGGGCCGCCTATAATTCTGACTTGAAAAATAAAAAAAAAAAAAAAAAAAAAAAAAAAAGGTTAGGTTAGGTTAGGTTAGGTTAGGTTAGGTTAGGTTAGGTTAGGTTAGGTTAGGTTAGGTTAGGTTAGGTTAGGTTAGGTTAGGTTAGGTTAGGTTAGGTTAGGTTAGGTTAGGTTAGGTTAGGTTAGGTTAGGTTAGGTTAGGTTAGGTTAGGTTAGGTTAGGTTAGGTTAGGTTAGGTTAGGTTAGGTTAGGTTAGGTTAGGTTAGGTTAGGTTAGGTTAGGTTAGGTTAGGTTAGGTTAGGTTAGGTTAGGTTAGGTTAGGTTAGGTTAGGTTAGGTTAGGTTAGGTTAGGTTAGGTTAGGTTAGGTTAGGTTAGGTTAGGTTAGGTTAGGTTAGGTTAGGTTAGGTTAGGTTAGGTTAGGTTAGGTTAGGTTAGGTTAGGTTAGGTTAGGTTAGGTTAGGTTAGGTTAGGTTAGGTTAGGTTAGGTTAGGTTAGGTTAGGTTAGGTTAGGTTAGGTTAGGTTAGGTTAGGTTAGGTTAGGTTAGGTTAGGTTAGGTTAGGTTAGGTTAGGTTAGGTTAGGTTAGGTTAGGTTAGGTTAGGTTAGGTTAGGTTAGGTTAGGTTAGGTTAGGTTAGGTTAGGTTAGGTTAGGTTAGGTTAGGTTAGGTTAGGTTAGGTTAGGTTAGGTTAGGTTAGGTTAGGTTAGGTTAGGTTAGGTTAGGTTAGGTTAGGTTAGGTTGACTGGCAAAGTCCTATCTCCACCTCCTCGTGGTGCCGGTTGGAAATGACCTTAATTGGTTGGCTAACGGAGAAGGCAACTCAGAGCCGGCCCTTACTTTTAGTAGTTGGGGTCGGCAAGGTCCGTGGTCCACCTTTGGACAAAATAAAGTACCACAAGAGAAGGACACTCTTAAAAACCAGCTAGAATTTGCTTCAAAATCAAACATGGACAGTTTCAAAAAATACAAAGTTACCCCCCCAGAGGTCTCGGGTACTCAGGGGGCGGCAGGAGTGAGTGGGAATGATGGTGTAAAAACCGGACCTTATGTAGCGGGCTCACTCCGGTCGTCATCCAGCGACCGTGAACGGAGAGAAGAAGAAAAAGACCTGCGAGCGGCAGAAGAAGAAGAAGAAAATATTGCGTTAGCCCGACTACAGCAACTTGGGCCATTTAGTCTGTGTGACGAGATGGATACAAGAATGATGAAGATTTGTGAAAGGCTGGAGAGGCACCTTACCCAAGGCCAATCTCCCAACGTAACAAAGGAGCTTATTGAGGAAACGATAAATAATATAAAGGTATTAGACCCAATCCTCATCACCCTTAGGGATGAGATTTGGAAAATCGACCAAGAGCTGGTAGATGCAACCAATCGGGAAAAGGAAAGGGTTTATTACGCGAGCAAAACAATCGATGTCGGGGTGTCAACAGATCTCATCACCGAAAAAGACAGAACAGAAGTCTCAGTCTCCTCCGGAGGTGAAACTCTAGACGAAGACGAAGCATTCAGAATGCCAAACAGAGAGGATTCCCCGGTCGTACGGCAGCCAAGGAAGCGCAAGAAAAAGGATGACGAGCCCATCTCGGAGCCGAGCTTTGGGTCTTGTAACATACAGGACTTGGAGGACGACGATGTGGCCATCGAGACCGGCCTGCGCCTAGCGTTGGTACAGGCCACCCGCCTTACTCTAGAGGTAGATGGTGCGCAAGAAGTAGGGGAGATCGCAGACCACATAGTGGAGACGGCGCACGAACTGGACAAGACAGTTACGGCGCTCAACGACCTATGGGCGACTCGGTCACCCAACAACTACGGTGAAAAACTGGCACATGCAACCCTAAAAACTTCCGACCTCCGGGAGCTTGGGGTGCAGTATAGCATTATGCAAGAATGCATAGAAAAACAGAAAGGAAGAGGCATAAACCGAGTAATACAAGACGCGTGCTCAAAAACCGGAGTACTACTCAAGCGGATCAGCGAACGCGTTGAGACTGACACGGGGCCCCAAGTTCCGCTGGCAGTCACGTCAAGCCCGTCCGTTGAAAAACCATTGGAGACTGTCCAGGTGCCCGTGGACGGCAAGGACCGGGACACTAAGAAAGTAAAGAAGAAAAGAAAGAAAAAGAAGGAAAAAGAGCCAGCAAAACCTGGAGACAAGACGACAAGACGCAAACTTGCACCTCCTCGACCACAAGGGATTGTTATCTCTAGGGCCGATGGTGGTGGTAGTTATGCCGACATAGCCAGGAAGCTTAAGGACAATATTGACCTTAATGCTCTGGGTGTCTCAATCCAGGCAGTGCGTAAAACGAAGGAGGGCCATTTGGCCATCACAGTGGGCAAAGGAGCCGATGCCAGCCAGGCTGCTCTCAAGCTCAAAGCTGCGGCGCAAGACTTGCTCGGATCCGACATCGGTATTCGAGCATCGTCCAACAAACAGGTTGTGGAGATAAGAGACATCAGCGCGGAGGACGGAGCCGGTGATGTATACGCTGGCATATGTCAAGAAGGTGCCAACATGAATGAAGTTAGTGTTCAGAGGATCACCCCCTCATACGGAGGAACACAAAAGGCGATCGTTACGGTGACGGCAGAAGTTGCAAATGACATCTGTAAGAAGGGGAAAGTAAGAATCGGATGGGTCTTGTGCCGTGTTCGACCAGCAGAACGACGTCTGGACCGATGCTTCCACTGCCATGGCTACGGCCACAGGCAGGCGGGATGCAAAGGCCCAGACCGAAGAAAACTTTGCATGACTTGTGGTGGGGTCGAACATCGCGCAAGCGACTGCCAGGCACCCAGACACTGTGTTCTATGTGAGGAGATGCAAAAGAAGTGTGATCATTACCCAGGCAGCAGTCCATGCGAGGCGTTCCGGAAGGCCAAGGCTGGAAGGTAACGGCAACAGGACCCTTGGCTTAATTAAATAGTAGTTTTATTTTTTCAATATTGAGTTTTCTTCATTTATTGTATTGTGTTTAATTATTTGTGTTTTGTCATATTACTTATGTATATATTTGTAATGTTATTTTGCCACAATAAACGATGTAGGCGGCCCTGAAGTAATGCTTTATAGGCGAGTTCCGGGCCGCCTATAATTCTGACTTGAAAAAAAAAAAAAAAAAAAAAAAAAAAGGTTAGGTTAGGTTAGGTTAGGTTAGGTTAGGTTAGGTTAGGTTAGGTTAGGTTAGGTTAGGTTAGGTTAGGTTAGGTTAGGTTAGGTTAGGTTAGGTTAGGTTAGGTTAGGTTAGGTTAGGTTAGGTTAGGTTAGGTTAGGTTAGGTTAGGTTAGGTTAGGTTAGGTTAGGTTAGGTTAGGTTAGGTTAGGTTAGGTTAGGTTAGGTTAGGTTAGGTTAGGTTAGGTTAGGTTAGGTTAGGTTAGGTTAGGTTAGGTTAGGTTAGGTTAGGTTAGGTTAGGTTAGGTTAGGTTAGGTTAGGTTAGGTTAGGTTAGGTTAGGTTAGGTTAGGTTAGGTTAGGTTAGGTTAGGTTAGGTTAGGTTTTCGCAGACGACACGCTCGTCATCGCATCTGGCAAGACGGTCGAGGAGGTGGAGGACAGAGTAAACGGAGCTCTGAACGCGGTAGCGACCAAGTTCCGCTCTCTGGGCCTGCACCTGGCTGTCGAGAAGACAGAAGCGGTGGCGTTCAGGAGGAATTACAAGGATCGGTTCCACGTATTTTCCTCAATGACGTAGAAGTTGAGGTAACCGAGACCATGAAGTACCTAGGGGTCATCGTGGATCGCGACCTCAGCTTCAAGCAGCACGTCGAGGCTGCGGCGGTAAAAGCGCAGGGCGCGCTCACGTCCTTGTCAAGGCTTATGCCTAACATCGGCGGCCCCCGTGAGCCTAGACGAAGGCTGCTCGTCAGTGTCGTTCACTCGATACTCCTCTACGGAGCCCCGGTGTGGGCCATTGGGCTCCCCTACCGGAGGGCAAACGCGGATGAGCTATTGAGGGTGCAGCGCAGGGCTGTTCTTCGAAGCATCTGCGCGTACCGCACCGTATCGTACGACGCAGGAAACCTGCTGTCGGCGATACCACCAGCGGACCTTCTGGCCATAGAGCGTGAAGAGGCGTTTCGACTGCGCCGGCTAGCTGAAGAGGAAGAGAGGCCGCCAAACCCCCTCCGGGTCTACACCCTAAACAGGTGGGAGAGGCGGCTCCAGACGGCGACGAGTGGTGAGTGGACCCGAACACTCATCACGGACCTCAAGGGCTGGGTGGGCCGTAGGCACGGTCTTATGTGCTACCGCCTCACCCAGTTGATGTCAGGGCACGGGTGCTTCAACGACTTCCTCCACAGGATCGGAAAAGCACCCAGTCCAACATGTGCACACTGCAACATGCTGGACAGTGCCAACCATACGCTGGTAGACTGTCCCGCCTGGGCAACCCAGAGGCGGGAGCTCTACGAAGCGATTGGGGACATCGACCCGAGAACCATGGTCCAGAAAATGGTGGGCAACGCCGAAGCCTGGAACGCTGTCGCCCGTTTTGCGGAACTCGTCCTTCGCGAAAAGGAAGAGGCAGAACGGGGCAGACAGCGTCCCAACGGGTGAACGAGATGTCCAGGGCGGCGGGTGCGTGCGTCACCGGCCCGAGAAGATCTGCGTGTACATAGAGTTAAAATATATAAAATACAATGTAAAGAGTAGTTTTTAAGGTGAAAAAATGTATATAAATTTCCGTCGGGGCCCAATGTGCATATTGTTATTGGGCCCCCACCCGGAGAGGGTGTGTTAGCTTAAGTTTAAATTGTTAAGTTTAAGGTAAATGTTAGTGGGTGTGTGGAGCACCCACAACAAAGTTGTAAGATTTATTTAATAATAAATGGCATCGGAAAACTGGGGGGAAGTAATGCCTCAACAGGCGAGTACCTCCCCAGTTTTCTATGGATGCAGTTAAAAAAAAAAAAAAAAAAAAAAGGTTAGGTTAGGTTAGGTTAGGTTAGGTTAGGTTAGGTTAGGTTAGGTTAGGTTAGGTTAGGTTAGGTTAGGTTAGGTTAGGTTAGGTTAGGTTAGGTTAGGTTAGGTTAGGTTAGGTTAGGTTAGGTTAGGTTAGGTTAGGTTAGGTTAGGTTAGGTTAGGTTAGGTTAGGTTAGGTTAGGTTAGGTTAGGTTAGGTTAGGTTAGGTTAGGTTAGGTTAGGTTAGGTTAGGTTAGGTTAGGTTAGGTTAGGTTAGGTTAGGTTAGGTTAGGTTAGGTTAGGTTAGGTTAGGTTAGGTTAGGTTAGGTTAGGTTAGGTTGGTTAGGTTAGGTTAGGTTAGGTTAGGTTAGGTTAGGTTAGGTTAGGTTAGGTTAGGTTAGGTTAGGTTAGGTTAGGTTAGGTTAGGTTAGGTTAGGTTAGGTTAGGTTAGGTTAGGTTAGGTTAGGTTAGGTTAGGTTAGGTTAGGTTAGGTTAGGTTAGGTTAGGTTAGGTTAGGTTAGGTTAGGTTAGGTTAGGTTAGGTTAGGTTAGGTTAGGTTAGGTTAGGTTAGGTTAGGTTAGGTTAGGTTAGGTTAGGTTAGGTTAGGTTAGGTTAGGTTAGGTTAGGTTAGGTTAGGTTAGGTTAGGTTAGGTTAGGTTAGGTAGGTTAGGTTAGGTTAGGTTAGGTTAGGTTAGGTTAGGTTCCCGTGTTCACGCGGGAGGAAGTCGGGGTTGCGGTCGCGCGGGTAAAGGGCAGGAAGAAAGCCCCTGGTCCGGACTGCATCAACAACGCGATCCTTGCGGAGACATACAAGGCTGACCCGACCTTCGTTGTCTCCATGCTGAACGCCTGCCTCAAGGCGGGTGGCTTTCCCACACGTTGGAAGCAAGCACGACTAGTGCTGCTTCGCAAGGGGCAAAAGCCGGTGGACGAACCATCGTCATACCGGCCGCTGTGCCTCTTGAACGACGTTGGGAAGCTACTGGAGTTCCTGCTAGTCCGCCGGTTGGAGAAGCACCTCGACGACAGAGGGGGGCTATCAGACCGGCAGTTCGGCTTTCGGAAGGGAAAGTCGACGGACGACGCATTGCGCATGCTCCGAGAGAAGGCACTCACCGCCGTGAACAGCTACGAGGCCTGTGTGGCAGTCAGCCTGGATGTCAGAAACGCATTCAACTCCATCGGCTGGCGCCATATAATGAGTGCCCTACAGGAGTGGGAAGTGCCGCTGTACCTACAGCGCATTTTCAGCTCCTACTTCTCGGAGCGGGCAGCAAGGATCGCGTGCCCCTCAGCGGACGACGGTGAACTGCGGGTGGAGGTTTCATGCGGTGTTCCACAGGGATCGGTGGTGGGGCCGACCCTATGGAACTTGACGTACGATACGGTGTTGCGAGCCGAACTACCGGTCCAGTCAACGGTAATCGGCTTCGCAGACGACACGCTCGTCATCGCCTCTGGCAAGACGGTCGAGGAGGTGGAGGACAGAGTAAACGGAGCTCTGAACGCGGTAGCGACCAAGTTCCGCTCTCTGGGCCTGCACCTGGCCGTCGAGAAGACAGAAGCGGTGGCGTTCAGGAGGAATTACAAGGATCGGGTTCCACGTATTTTCCTCAATGACGTAGAAGTTGAGGTAACCGAGACCATGAAGTACCTAGGGGTCATCGTGGATCGCGACCTCAGCTTCAAGCAGCACGTCGAGGCTGCGGCGGTAAAAGCGCAGGGCGCGCTCACGTCCTTGTCAAGGCTTATGCCTAACATCGGCGGCCCCCGTGAGCCTAGACGAAGGCTGCTCGTCAGTGTCGTTCACTCGATACTCCTCTACGGAGCCCCGGTGTGGGCCATTGGGCTCCCCTACCGGAGGGCAAACGCGGATGAGCTATTGAGGGTGCAGCGCAGGGCTGTTCTTCGAAGCATCTGCGCGTACCGCACCGTATCGTACGACGCAGGAAACCTGCTGTCGGCGATACCACCAGCGGACCTTCTGGCCATAGAGCGTGAAGAGGCGTTTCGACTGCGCCGGCTAGCTGAAGAGGAAGAGAGGCCGCCAAACCCCCTCCGGGTCTACACCCTAAACAGGTGGGAGAGGCGGCTCCAGACGGCGACGAGTGGTGAGTGGACCCGAACACTCATCACGGACCTCAAGGGCTGGGTGGGCCGTAGGCACGGTCTTATGTGCTACCGCCTCACCCAGTTGATGTCAGGGCACGGGTGCTTCAACGACTTCCTCCACAGGATCGGAAAAGCACCCAGTCCAACATGTGCACACTGCAACATGCTGGACAGTGCCAACCATACGCTGGTAGACTGTCCCGCCTGGGCAACCCAGAGGCGGGAGCTCTACGAAGCGATTGGGGACATCGACCCGAGAACCATGGTCCAGAAAATGGTGGGCAACGCCGAAGCCTGGAACGCTGTCGCCCGTTTTGCGGAACTCGTCCTTCGCGAAAAGGAAGAGGCAGAACGGGGCAGACAGCGTCCCAACGGGTGAACGAGATGTCCAGGGCGGCGGGTGCGTGCGTCACCGGCCCGAGAAGATCTGCGTGTACATAGAGTTAAAATATATAAAATACAATGTAAAGAGTAGTTTTTAAGGTGAAAAATGTATATAAATTTCCGTCGGGGCCCAATGTGCATATTGTTATTGGGCCCCCACCCGGAGAGGGTGTGTTAGCTTAAGTTTGAATTGTTAAGTTTAAGGTAAATGTTAGTGGGTGTGTGGAGCACCCACAACAAAGTTGTAAGATTTATTTAATAATAAATGGCATCGGAAAACTGGGGCGAAGTAATGCCTCAACAGGCGAGTACCTCCCCAGTTTTCTATGGATGCAGTTAAAAAAAAAAAAAAAAAAAAAAAAGGTTAGGTTAGGTTAGGTTAGGTTAGGTTAGGTTAGGTTAGGTTAGGTTAGGTTAGGTTAGGTTAGGTTAGGTTAGGTTAGGTTAGGTTAGGTTAGGTTAGGTTAGGTTAGGTTAGGTTAGGTTAGGTTAGGTTAGGTTAGGTTAGGTTTAGGTTAGGTTAGGTTAGGTTAGGTTAGGTTAGGTTAGGTTAGGTTAGGTTAGGTTAGGTTAGGTTAGGTTAGGTTAGGTTAGGTTAGGTTAGGTTAGGTTAGGTTAGGTTAGGTTAGGTTAGGTTTAGGTTAGGTTAGGTTAGGTTAGGTTAGGTTAGGTTAGGGTTAGGTTAGGTTAGGTTAGGTTAGGTTAGGTTAGGTTAGGTTAGGTTAGGTTAGGTTAGGTTAGGTTAGGTTAGGTTAGGTTAGGTTTAGGTTAGGTTAGGTTAGGTTAGGTTAGGTTAGGTTAGGTTAGGTTAGGTTAGGTTAGGTTGGTAGGTTAGGTTAGGTTAGGTTAGGTTAGGTTAGGTTAGGTTAGGTTAGGTTAGGTTAGGTTAGGTTAGGTTAGGTTAGGTTAGGTTAGGTTAGGTTAGGTTAGGTTAGGTTAGGTTAGGTTAGGTTAGGTTAGGTTAGGTTAGGTTAGGTTAGGTTAGTTAACCTCAACCACTGCCGACTTGCGCAGGACCTCCTAGCCCAGACGGTCTCGGAGGAGAGGGTCGATGTGGTAATAGCATCCGACCCTCATGGCGTTACCAACGACGTCGGTGGCTGGATCACCAGCGGAGGGACCAGCCGTGCAGCGATCGGGATCTTCGGTAACGGAATCCCGGTAGCGGCCATCCAGCGAGATGACGAGTACGTAGCAGCTAGGGTAGGTGGCGTACACATCTACAGCTGCTATGTATCTCCGAATCAAACTGCGAGGCAGTTCACGGCGTTCCTCCAGCGACTCGAGGACAGCCTAAGGGTATTAGGGCCAACCGCCAAAACCATCATCGCAGGAGATTCAACGCGCGCTCGGCAGCCTGGGGGGACTGGGTGTCCGACGCGCGGGGAGATGGCCTAGTATCCCTTGTCGACGGGCTGGGCCTCGTGGTGGTCAACGAGGGGGCGGAGCCGACCTTCGTTGGGAGGGGCCGAGGCTCAATAGTAGACGTCACCCTTGCAAGTGAGTCTGCTATTGGAGCGCTGAGTGGGTGGACAGTACGGTCGGAGGAAGATAACCACTCCGACCACCACACCATCCAGTTCGAGATGTTGACTGGCAGGCGCCCGCACCGCACCGCTCAACATCTCAAAGGCTGGAATACTGCGAAGGGCATCGGCAGGGACCTCTTCACCGCTGGGTATGCGCTTGCCAAGTGGGGAAGAGAGATGGTGGAGCCGCCAGACGACCCCAACGAGCTCGTGGAATGGTGGGCGGCGGAGTTCGAGAGGCGTGTCACGCACACTTGCAACTTCGCACTACCCACCAGGAAGGGTCCACCAGGGGCAAAACCCCCGGCCCACTGGTGGACGGCTGAAATAGCCGAGCTCAGAAGGACATGCACGAGGGCAAGGAGGGCCGTCAAGCGTGCCGCCACGCGGGAAGCGGCCAGGGGCGGCAGAGAAGCCGAGAACATCTCTGCAGAAGCCCTGGCGGCGCTCAGAGAGGCAAGGCGGAACCTCAAGGTGGCAGTTCACCGCAGCAAGAGGAGGTGCTGGGACGAGCTTGTGCAGTCCGTGGACCAGGACCCGTGGGGAAAACCCTATAAGCTGGTGATGAAGAAGCTGAAGGGGGCTCCCGCCGCGGATCAGATGGAGGCCGCCGCTCTGGAAAGAGTAACGAGTGCTCTTTTTCCAGACGACGGGGCCTTCGTTCCGGTTCCGGTCCCGAGGCCACTGACCGACGACCACCCCGTGTTCACGCGGGAGGAAGTCGGGGTTGCGGTCGCGCGGGTAAAGGGCAGGAAGAAAGCCCCTGGTCCGGACTGCATCAACAACGCGATCCTTGCGGAGACATACAAGGCTGACCCGACCTTCGTTGTCTCCATGCTGAACGCCTGCCTCAAGGCGGGTGGCTTTCCCACACGTTGGAAGCAAGCACGACTAGTGCTGCTTCGCAAGGGGCAAAAGCCGGTGGACGAACCATCGTCATACCGGCCGCTGTGCCTCTTGAACGACGTTGGGAAGCTACTGGAGTTCCTGCTAGTCCGCCGGTTGGAGAAGCACCTCGACGACAGAGGGGGGCTATCAGACCGGCAGTTCGGCTTTCGGAAGGGAAAGTCGACGGACGACGCATTGCGCATGCTCCGAGAGAAGGCACTCACCGCCGTGAACAGCTACGAGGCCTGTGTGGCAGTCAGCCTGGATGTCAGAAATGCATTCAACTCCATCGGCTGGCGCCATATAATGAGTGCCCTACAGGAGTGGGAAGTGCCGCTGTACCTACAGCGCATTTTCAGCTCCTACTTCTCGGAGCGGGCAGCAAGGATCGCGTGCCCCGCAGCGGACGACGGTGAACTGCGGGTGGAGGTTTCATGCGGTGTTCCACAGGGATCGGTGGTGGGGCCGACCCTATGGAACTTGACGTACGATACGGTGTTGCGAGCCGAACTACCGGTCCATTCAACGGTAATCGGCTTCGCAGACGACACGCTCGTCATCGCCTCTGGCAAGACGGTCGAGGAGGTGGAGGACAGAGTAAACGGAGCTCTGAGCGCGGTAGCGACCAAGTTCCGCTCTCTGGGCCTGCACCTGGCTGTCGAGAAGACAGAAGCGGTGGCGTTCAGGAGGAATTACAAGGATCGGGTTCCACGTATTTTCCTCAATGACGTAGAAGTTGAGGTAACCGAGACCATGAAGTACCTAGGGGTCATCGTGGATCGCGACCTCAGCTTCAAGCAGCACGTCGAGGCTGCGGCGGTAAAAGCGCAGGGCGCGCTCACGTCCTTGTCAAGGCTTATGCCTAACATCGGCGGCCCCCGTGAGCCTAGACGAAGGCTGCTCGTCAGTGTCGTTCACTCGATACTCCTCTACGGAGCCCCGGTGTGGGCTATTGGGCTCCCCTACCGGAGGGCAAACGCAGATGAGCTATTGAGGGTGCAGCGCAGGGCTGTTCTTCGAAGCATCTGCGCGTACCGCACCGTATCGTACGACGCAGGAAACCTGCTGTCGGCAATACCACCAGCGGACCTTCTGGCCATAGAGCGTGAAGAGGCGTTTCGACTGCGCCGGCTAGCCGAAGAGGAAGAGAGGCCGCCAAACCCCCTCCGGGTCTACACCCTTAACAGGTGGGAGAGGCGGCTCCAGACGGCGACGAGTGGTGAGTGGACCCGAACACTCATCACGGACCTCAAGGGCTGGGTGGGCCGTAGGCACGGTCTCATGTGCTACCGCCTCACCCAGTTGATGTCAGGGCACGGGTGCTTCAACGACTTCCTCCACAGGATCGGAAAAGCACCCAGTCCAACATGTGCACACTGCAACATGCTGGACAGTGCCAACCATACGCTGGTAGACTGTCCCGCCTGGGCAACCCAGAGGCGGGAGCTCTACGAAGCGATTGGGGACATCGACCCGGGAACCATGGTCCAGAAAATGGTGGGCAACGCCGAAGCCTGGAACGCTGTCGCCCGTTTTGCGGAACTCGTCCTTCGCGAAAAGGAAGAGGCAGAACGGGGCAGACAGCGTCCCAACGGGTGAACGAGATGTCCAGGGCGGCGGGTGCGTGCGTCACCGGCCCGAGAAGACCTACGTGTACATAGAGTTAAATATATAAAATACAATGTATAAAGTAGTTTTTAAGGTAAAAATGTATATAAAATTCCGTCGGGGCCCAATGTGCATATTGTTATTGGGCCCCCACCCGGAGAGGGTGTGTTAGCTTAAGTTTAAATTGTTAAGTTTAAGGTAAATGTTAGTGGGTGTGTGGAGCACCCACAACAAAGTTGTAAGATTTATTTAATAATAAATGGCATCGGAAAACTGGGGGGAAGTAATGCCTCAACAGGCGAGTACCTCCCCAGTTTTCTATGGATGCAGTTAAAAAAAAAAAAAAAAAAAAAAAAAAGGTTAGGTTAGGTTAGGTTAGGTTAGGTTAGGTTAGGTTAGGTTAGGTTAGGTTAGGTTAGGTTAGGTTAGGTTAGGTTAGGTTAGGTTAGGTTAGGTTAGGTTAGGTTAGGTTAGGTTAGGTTAGGTTAGGTTAGGTTAGGTTAGGTTAGGTTAGGTTAGGTTAGGTTAGGTTAGGTTAGGTTAGGTTGACTGGCAAAGTCCTATCTCCACCTCCTCGTGGTGCCGGTTGGAAATGACCTTAATTGGTTGGCTAACGGAGAAGGCAACTCAGAGCCGGCCCTTACTTTTAGTAGTTGGGGTCGGCAAGGTCCGTGGTCCACCTTTGGACAAAATAAAGTACCACAAGAGAAGGACACTCTTAAAAACCAGCTAGAATTTGCTTCAAAATCAAACATGGACAGTTTTAAAAAATACAAAGTTACCCCCCCAGAGGTCTCGGGTACTCAGGGGGCGGCAGGAGTGAGTGGGAATGATGGTGTAAAAACCGGACCTAATGTAGCGGGCTCACTCCGGTCGTCATCCAGCGACCGTGAACGGAGAGAAGAAGAAAAAGACCTGCGAGCGGCAGAAGAAGAAGAAGAAAATATTGCGTTAGCCCGACTACAGCAACTTGGGCCATTTAGTCTGTGTGACGAGATGGATACAAGAATGATGAAGATTTGTGAAAGGCTGGAGAGGCACCTTACCCAAGGCCAATCTCCCAACGTAACAAAGGAGCTTATTGAGGAAACGATAAATAATATAAAGGTATTAGACCCAATCCTCATCACCCTTAGGGATGAGATTTGGAAAATCGACCAAGAGCTGGTAGATGCAACCAATCGGGAAAAGGAAAGGGTTTATTACGCGAGCAAAACAATCGATGTCGGGGTGTCAACAGATCTCATCACCGAAAAAGACAGAACAGAAGTCTCAGTCTCCTCCGGAGGTGAAACTCTAGACGAAGACGAAGCATTCAGAATGCCAAACAGAGAGGATTCCCCGGTCGTACGGCAGCCAAGGAAGCGCAAGAAAAAGGATGACGAGCCCATCTCGGAGCCGAGCTTTGGGTCTTGTAACATACAGGACTTGGAGGACGACGATGTGGCCATCGAGACCGGCCTGCGCCTAGCGTTGGTACAGGCCACCCGCCTTACTCTAGAGGTAGATGGTGCGCAAGAAGTAGGGGAGATCGCAGACCACATAGTGGAGACGGCGCACGAACTGGACAAGACAGTTACGGCGCTCAACGACCTATGGGCGACTCGGTCACCCAACAACTATGGTGAAAAACTGGCACATGCAACCCTAAAAACTTCCGACCTCCGGGAGCTTGGGGTGCAGTATAGCATTATGCAAGAATGCATAGAAAAACAGAAAGGAAGAGGCATAAACCGAGTAATACAAGACGCGTGCTCAAAAACCGGAGTACTACTCAAGCGGATCAGCGAACGCGTTGAGACTGACACGGGGCCCCAAGTTCCGCTGGCAGTCACGTCAGGCCCGTCCGTTGAAAAACCATTGGAGACTGTCCAGGTGCCCGTGGACGGCAAGGACCGGGACACTAAGAAAGTAAAGAAGAAAAGAAAGAAAAAGAAGGAAAAAGAGCCAGCAAAACCTGGAGACAAGACGACAAGACGCAAACTTGCACCTCCTCGACCACAAGGGATTGTTATCTCTAGGGCCGATGGTGGTGGTAGTTATGCCGACATAGCCAGGAAGCTTAAGGACAATATTGACCTTAATGCTCTGGGTGTCTCAATCCAGGCAGTGCGTAAAACGAAGGAGGGCCATTTGGCCATCACAGTGGGCAAAGGAGCCGATGCCAGCCAGGCTGCTCTCAAGCTCAAAGCTGCGGCGCAAGACTTACTCGGATCCGACATCGGTATTCGAGCATCGTCCAACAAACAGGTTGTGGAGATAAGAGACATCAGCGCGGAGGACGGAGCCGGTGATGTATACGCTGGCATATGTCAAGAAGGTGCCAACATGAATGAAGTTAGTGTTCAGAGGATCACCCCCTCATACGGAGGAACACAAAAGGCGATCGTTACGGTGACGGCAGAAGTTGCAAATGACATCTGTAAGAAGGGGAAAGTAAGAATCGGATGGGTCTTGTGCCGTGTTCGACCAGCAGAACGACGTCTGGACCGATGCTTCCACTGCCATGGCTACGGCCACAGGCAGGCGGGATGCAAAGGCCCAGACCGAAGAAAACTTTGCATGACTTGTGGTGGGGTCGAACATCGCGCAAGCGACTGCCAGGCACCCAGACACTGTGTTCTATGTGAGGAGATGCAAAAGAAGTGTGATCATTACCCAGGCAGCAGTCCATGCGAGGCGTTCCGGAAGGCCAAGGCTGGAAGGTAACGGCAACAGGACCCTTGGCTTAATTAAATAGTAGTTTTATTTTTTCAATATTGAGTTTTCTTCATTTATTGTATTGTGTTTAATTATTTGTGTTTTGTCATATTACTTATGTATATATTTGTAATGTTATTTTGCCACAATAAACGATGTAGGCGGCCCTGAAGTAATGCTTTATAGGCAAGTTCCGGGGCCGCCTATAATTCTGACTTGAAAAAAAAAAAAAAAAAAAAAAAAAAAAAAAAAAAAAAAAAAAAAAAAAAAAAAAAAAAAAGGTTAGGTTAGGTTAGGTTAGGTTAGGTTAGGTTAGGTTAGGTTAGGTTAGGTTAGGTTAGGTTAGGTTAGGTTAGGTTAGGTTAGGTTAGGTTAGGTTAGGTTAGGTTAGGTTAGGTTAGGTTAGGTTAGGTTAGGTTAGGTTAGGTAGTAGGTTAGGTTAGGTTAGGTTAGGTTAGGTTAGGTTAGGTTAGGTTAGGTTAGGTTAGGTTAGGTTAGGTTAGGTTAGGTTAGTTAGGTTAGGTTAGGTTAGGTTAGGTTAGGTTAGGTTAGGTTAGGTTAGTTAGGTTAGGTTAGGGTTGGGTTGGGTTGGGTTGGTTAGGTTAGGTTAGGTTAGGTTAGGTTAGGTTAGGTTAGGTTAGGTTAGGTTAGGTTAGGTTAGGTTAGGTTAGGTTAGGTTAGGTTAGGTTAGGTTAGGTTAGGTTAGGTTAGGTTAGGTTAGGTTAGGTTAGGTTAGGTTAGGTTAGGTTAGGTTAGGTTAGGTTAGGTTAGGTTAGGTTAGGTTAGGTTAGGTTAGGTTAGGTTAGGTTAGGTTAGGTTAGGTTAGGTTAGGTTAGGTTAGGTTAGGTTAGGTAGTTAGGTTAGGTTAGGTTAGGTTAGGTTAGGTTAGGTTAGGTTAGGTTAGGTTAGTTAGGTTAGGTTAGGTTAGGTTAGGTTAGGTTAGGTTAGGTTAGGTTAGGTTAGGTTAGGTTAGGTTAGGTTAGGTTAGGTTAGGTTAGGTTAGGTTAGGTTAGGTTAGGTTAGGTTAGGTTAGGTTAGGTTAGGTTAGGTTAGGTTAGGTTAGGTTAGGTTAGGTTAGGTTAGGTTAGGTTAGGTTAGGTTAGGTTAGGTTAGGTTAGGTTAGGTTAGGTTAGGTTAGGTTAGGTTAGGTTAGGTTAGGTTAGGTTAGGTTAGGTTAGGTTAGGTTAGGTTAGGTTAGGTTAGGTTAGTTAGGTTAGGTTAGGTTAGGTTAGGTTAGGTTAGGTTAGGTTAGGTTAGGTTAGGTTAGGTTAGGTTAGGTTAGGTTAGGTTAGGTTAGGTTAGGTTAGGTTAGGTTAGGTTAGGTTAGGTTAGGTTAGGTTAGGTTAGGTTAGGTTAGGTTAGGTTAGGTTAGGTTAGGTTAGGTTAGGTTAGGTAGGTTAGGTTAGGTTAGGTTAGGTTAGGTTAGGTTAGGTTAGGTTAGGTTAGGTTAGGTTAGGTTAGGTTAGGTTAGGTTAGGTTAGGTTAGGTTAGGTTAGGTTAGGTTAGGTTTAGGTTAGGTTAGGTTAGGTTAGGTTAGGTTAGGTTAGGTTAGGTTAGGTTAGGTTGGGTTAGGTTAGGTTAGGTTAGGTTAGGTTAGGTTAGGTTAGGTTAGGTTAGGTTAGGTTAGGTTAGGTTAGGTTAGGTTAGGTTAGGTTAGGTTAGGTTAGGTTAGGTTAGGTTAGGTTAGGTTAGGTTGGAGTCGCGTTGTAGCAGCCGTCGAGTGCACATATGTCTCCGGTCGCTCCGTGTCATTGAGTGTTTTTGCGCGAATTTTTTTCGACCGTTTTTTGTGTTTGACGTGTCGAAAAATCCGTCTTGGCTTTGTCGTCACAACGCGGGGTTCGGCAAAGAAATCGTTCAAATATTAAAGTCGTGGTGCCGATTTTAAGTTTGGATAAATCGTGTTTTCGTACTATTTTGCTGTCCCGCGCACGGCAGTGGGGTAATCGAAACTTTTTAAGTCCGATCAGTGCGTGCGGCGGCTTGAAAAATTCGTCTCGCGCTCGTCGATTCAACGCGGGGTCTACCGTTTAGGTCGGTGGATTATTGAACCGGCAGTGACGTTTGTAAGTCGCAAGTTTTTACTTGTTAATTATATTGTGCAGTGAAAAATAACAGTGTGCGTTACACGGGGAACGCGAGTGTAACTGTTTTTGATTCTCGTTCGGCTCCCAGTTGTGGTAGAGCTACCATTGAAAACTTGTTGGATCCAGCGCAGCACCAGCAAGGCAGGCATACCATCGCCAAAGCTGTAAGTTTAAAACTTAATTAGTTATTAATCCTTGAAAATAGTGCCGAATCGACAGCCGCCGGGCGGTGTCGAATTACAACGCCGAGCGCGGCGCACCGCAGACGGCCGGCCGTTCCCGGAATCGGCGGCGGCGCGCAAATTGGTGTCACGCATACAGAGCGTGCGTAGTGTTTATAGTTTTCGTTTTTAAAATAATTTTAAATTAAATTAAAGTAAATTTTTATCTTTTAATTTATATTATTTGCACAAACAATAGTAATAGTTATAATAATATTAAGTGTGCGCAAAAGAAAAAAAAAAAATAATAAATAATGCCGTTTCTCCCTGGTCCCAGGGATTATAATTTTCGTTTTTAAACCAAAAAAAAAAATAATTATTTTAATTGTTTTTTTTTGGTTTTTTCTTTTTTTGTCTATCATATTATTTACACTTACAACAGTAAAGTTGTAATATTAATAAAGGCGCGCAAAGGATACAATGCCGTTTTTCCCCGGCTTCAGGGGGATCCGGTCTCGCGACGATGCGGGTTTTAGGCTCTTGTCGACGAGTACGCCAAACACATCCACGTCGTCCTTTCCCTCATTCATGGACAGCTCAGAAATGAGCAGCGTCCTGGGGGGAAGGCCGTTCGACAACACCGCCAGCACGAGGAGGCTCAACACGTCGGAGTGTGTGGCCATCCGTAGGTCGAGCCGTCGGAGACGATCCAGGCGATCGACAAAGGCCAAGAGCTCTATCTGGGATACCCCATCCTCCGGTGACAAGAAGGGGGGGGCCTCTTGGGCGACGGCGATGGGCACGGTCGGAGGGGCGGCGTTAATAGGCAAGGGCCTAAAAAATACGTCGATAAATTTTAGCGTGTTCGGCCCGGAAAATAATGGGGCCACAATTAAACAGGCCGACCCGATCCCGAGCTGGAAACACCACCAGCTCGGCTGGCCAACTGGAGGTCAGGGGTTAAAACGCTTGCCCCTAGCGTCCCCACGGCGGCGGTGGCGGCGGCCCCCGTAGCACTCGCCGGCACTAAAGCAGCGGTCAAGTCGCTGCGACCCGACCCAGCGACCAGGCCTCTCCCAGCAACACCGGAGGGCACGGAGAAAACGGAAACGGGGGTCCAAACGGACAACGATGGTGTGTACGCCACCATCGGAGGTCGCGAGGACCCCCCTGGCACCGCACAGACGTCACGGCCTGTCCGCTCCTGCGGACAGGTCGAGGACGTCTACGCGGTGCCAGTGGACAACAAGGGACTTAATGGAGCCTTCCACCACCCGAGGATAAACTCCTCGGGAGCATTGGAGGGCGACCTATTAGTCCAAAAGGAAATTGGACCTCTGCGGAGGGAGGGTCGAACCCTCCGCAGTTGCATGGCATTCACCCTGCGGGAAGGACACCCAAAGAAAAACCAGCCAAAATCAACATGGAAACACAACAAAACGGAATCGAAGCATCCGCGGGGCCCTCATCGGAGGGATCGGACCTCGTGGAAACGGCAGGTGGGAGTGGCTCGTCCCACCGGTCGACATCAAGCATAGCCAATAAAAGTGCAGGGAATTCGCGTGACCCTGCCGCCAGCGGGGCTGGTAAAGTAAACGTAGGTGGGGCTGGGAAGCAGGGCCTCACCGTGGTGAAATAGCCACTGAACCGACTGTACACGGAAAAACTGGAGATCGGAAAGATCCTGGCGTAGAAATGGAGGTGTTCGAGGATGCCTCGGACCAACATATCACCTCACCAGTCAGGAGATCGAGCTTGTGCGGACAGGCCGACCTCAACCTTATCCACGCCCTGAACAGATCAATGGATCTTCAGGCAAAATTAAAGGCGCAGGAGGATAAGGTCGATGGGATCATTATAGACCTAAAGGAGCTCGTGCAGCCAGCCGAGCCCAAGAAAAGAACCGACCCTAACCCGGGTCTGAACCGGCTGTTGGAGCTGTCAGATGCCACTGTCAGCCAAAAGCACAAAGCAACCATCAGGAGTGTCATTGAGCACTTGGAACTCCTGGTGGACGCGAGAATGGTGTGCAAGAAGCTGCGGATCGCTCGCGAAAACTCGGAGTCCGAGAGGAACGCCTTACGTCAAACCGTCCAGACGAATAAGGCAACTGCTCCGATCTTCCTCCTCCAACAGGAAGCCCCGCGGAGGAAAAGGCAGGTAGTAATGGTGGACGTAGGCACGCATACGCCGAACTGGGAGCCGTATTCGCCTATGCGGGATTCGCCGCAGCTTCAGTCTCCACTGAAGCCAAAGCGACTGCTGAAGTCACCGACCAAAAGTCAGGCCCACACCCAACTACAGCCGCAGCCACAACCGCAGCCGCAGCAGCAGCCGCAGCAACAGCCGCAGCCGCAGCCGCAGCCGCAGCCGCAACAACATCCGCAGCAGCAGCCGCAGCAACAGCAGCAGCCTCAGCCTGAGCCTCAGCCTCGGCTAAGGCGGCCAAGGCGGCGCAGGAAGGGCCAGCAGCTACAGCAGCCACAACCGCAGGTGCAAACGAGGCACCAGCAACGGCCGCCGCAACAGCAGCAGCAGCAGCCCCCACGCCAGCAGCAGCAGCAGCAACAGCAGCAGCGGCAGCAGCAGATGCAGCAGCCCCAACGCCAGCAGCAGCAGCAGCAGCAGCAACAGCAGCAGCGGCAACAGCAGCAGCAGCCGCAACAGCGGCAGCAGCAGCAGCCGCAGCAGCCGCAGCAGCAGCAGCGTCAGAGACAGCAGCAGCAGCAGCGTCAGCGACAGCAACAGCCGCAACAGCAGCGTCAACGACAACAGCAGCAACAGCAACAGCAGCAGCAACGACAGCAGCAACAACAACCACTGCAACAGCAAGGGGCCCCGGTCTCGCCCAACGCGACCGCCGCAAATCGGGATAACCCGCGGGTCAGGTTTGTGGAGCCCACCGAGCGGTGGAGCGAGGTGGTCCGGAGAAGGCCCGAGGGAATGGGCCCACAAAGAAGAGGCCCCACCCCCGAGGAGCTCAAGAGGAAGCTGCCGAGGTCAGAGGCCATAGTGATTGGACCACTACCGGACGGCACGTCCTATGGTGTGGCCATGAAGAAGGCGATTGGGGCAGTTAACCTGTCGGCGCTCGGGGTGACCGTCGACAGTTCCACCCGCACCCGCAACGGCGCTGTGCTCCTACAGCTTAAGTGCACCCCCGCGCAAGCGGACGAGGTGGCCGCTAAGCTGAGGGGAGTGTTAGGATCTGGAATCAGGGTCGGCAGACCGAGCAGGAAAGCGTCGATCCTGATCCTAGATGTCCAAGAGTGGGTCGAGGCCGAGGAGCTGCAAGCGGCAATCAGGGCAGTCGTTAGCGAAGGGCCAGCGGCAGGGCTCCAGGACGAAGTACCGTTGCCGGTGATCACCCGGAGCGAAACTGGCACCGGCGGGTTTGGCCGCATGGCAGTCCCCATGAAGGTGGCGGTTCAGTTGGCTGCGGTGAAGAAGATCCGGTCAACTGGAGCACCTGTCGCATCAGGATCCCCGAGGACAAGGGACCCAGGTGCTTCAGGTGTCTGCAACGCGGGCATATGGCCACCGGTTGCAAGGGCCAGGACCGCTCCGGGTGCTGTTTTCGGTGCCACGAGACGGGCCACAAGGCGAAGGACTGCCAGGGGCCCGTCGCCAGGGGCAAGCGCATCGAATCAAGTGAAGAGGGCCGCCACCGCCCAGCCCCCTCAGCCACAACCGAAGACGTAGGGGTTAGCGAGGAAGACCGGGAGCAGCGGAACTCCCAGTCAACATCGGGAGCGTAGGGAGGCAGTGCATGAGGTTTCTGCAAGTTAACCTCAACCACTGCCGACTTGCGCAGGACCTCCTAGCCCAGACGGTCTCGGAGGAGAGGGTCGATGTGGTAATAGCATCCGACCCTCATGGCGTTACCAACGACGTCGGTGGCTGGATCACCAGCGGAGGGACCAGCCGTGCAGCGATCGGGATCTTCGGTAACGGAATCCCGGTAGCGGCCATCCAGCGAGATGACGAGTACGTAGCAGCTAGAGTAGGTGGCGTACACATCTACAGTTGCTATGTATCTCCGAATCAAACTGCGAGGCAGTTCACGGCGTTCCTCCAGCGACTCGAGGACAGCCTAAGGGTATTAGGGCCAACCGCCAAAACCATCATCGCGGGCGACTTCAACGCGCGCTCGGCAGCCTGGGGGGACTGGGTGTCCGACGCGCGGGGAGATGGCCTAGTATCCCTTGTCGACGGGCTGGGCCTCGTGGTGGTCAACGAGGGGGCGGAGCCGACCTTCGTTGGGAGGGGCCGAGGCTCAATAGTAGACGTCACCCTTGCAAGTGAGTCTGCTATTGGAGCGCTGAGTGGGTGGACAGTACGGTCGGAGGAAGATAACCACTCCGACCACCACACCATCCAGTTCGAGATGTTGACTGGCAGGCGCCCGCACCGCACCACTCAACATCTCAAAGGCTGGAATACCACGAAGGGCATCGGCAGGGACCTCTTCACCGCCGGGTATGCGCTTGCCAAGTGGGGAAGAGAGATCGTGGAGCCGCCAGACGACCCCAACGAGCTCGTGGAATGGTGGGCGGCGGAGTTCGAGAGGCGTGTCACGCACACTTGCAACTTCGCACTACCCACCAGGAAGGGTCCACCAGAGGCAAAACCCCCGGCCCACTGGTGGACGGCTGAAATAGCCGAGCTCAGAAGGACATGCACGAGGGCAAGGAGGGCCGTCAAGCGTGCCGCCACGCGGGAAGCGGCCAGGGGCGGCAGAGAAGCCGAGAACATCTCTGCAGAAGCCCTGGCGGCGCTCAGAGAGGCAAGGCGGAACCTCAAGGTGGCAGTTCACCGCAGCAAGAGGAGGTGCTGGGACGAGCTTGTGCAGTCCGTGGACCAGGACCCGTGGGGAAAACCCTATAAGCTGGTGATGAAGAAGCTGAAGGGGCTCCCGCCGCGGATCAGATGGAGGCCGCCGCTCTGGAAAGAGTAACGAGTGCTCTTTTTCCAGACGACGGGGCCTTCGTTCCGGTTCCGGTCCCGAGGCCACTGACCGACGACCACCCCGTGTTCACGCGGGAGGAAGTCGGGGTTGCGGTCGCGCGGGTAAAGGGCAGGAAGAAAGCCCCTGGTCCGGACTGCATCAACAACGCGATCCTTGCGGAGACATACAAGGCTGACCCGACCTTCGTTGTCTCCATGCTGAACGCCTGCCTCAAGGCGGGTGGCTTTCCCACACGTTGGAAGCAAGCACGACTAGTGCTGCTTCGCAAGGGGCAAAAGCCGGTGGACGAACCATCGTCATACCGGCCGCTGTGCCTCTTGAACGACGTTGGGAAGCTACTGGAGTTCCTGCTAGTCCGCCGGTTGGAGAAGCACCTCGACGACAGAGGGGGGCTATCAGACCGGCAGTTCGGCTTTCGGAAGGGAAAGTCGACGGACGACGCATTGCGCATGCTCCGAGAGAAGGCACTCACCGCCGTGAACAGCTACGAGGCCTGTGTGGCAGTCAGCCTGGATGTCAGAAACGCATTCAACTCCATCGGCTGGCGCCATATAATGAGTGCCCTACAGGAGTGGGAAGTGCCGCTGTACCTACAGCGCATTTTCAGCTCCTACTTCTCGGAGCGGGCAGCAAGGATCGCGTGCCCCTCAGCGGACGACGGTGAACTGCGGGTGGAGGTTTCATGCGGTGTTCCACAGGGATCGGTGGTGGGGCCGACCCTATGGAACTTGACGTACGATACGGTGTTGCGAGCCGAACTACCGGTCCAGTCAACGGTAATCGGCTTCGCAGACGACACGCTCGTCATCGCCTCTGGCAAGACGGTCGAGGAGGTGGAGGACAGAGTAAACGGAGCTCTGAACGCGGTAGCGACCAAGTTCCGCTCTCTGGGCCTGCACCTGGCTGTCGAGAAGACAGAAGCGGTGGCGTTCAGGAGGAATTACAAGGATCGGGTTCCACGTATTTTCCTCAATGACGTAGAAGTTGAGGTAACCGAGACCATGAAGTACCTAGGGGTCATCGTGGATCGCGACCTCAGCTTCAAGCAGCACGTCGAGGCTGCGGCGGTAAAAGCGCAGGGCGCGCTCACGTCCTTGTCAAGGCTTATGCCTAACATCGGCGGCCCCCGTGAGCCTAGACGAAGGCTGCTCGTCAGTGTCGTTCACTCGATACTCCTCTACGGAGCCCCGGTGTGGGCCATTGGGCTCCCCTACCGGAGGGCAAACGCGGATGAGCTATTGAGGGTGCAGCGCAGGGCTGTTCTTCGAAGCATCTGCGCGTACCGCACCGTATCGTACGACGCAGGAAACCTGCTGTCGGCGATACCACCAGCGGACCTTCTGGCCATAGAGCGTGAAGAGGCGTTTCGACTGCGCCGGCTAGCTGAAGAGGAAGAGAGGCCGCCAAACCCCCTCCGGGTCTACACCCTAAACAGGTGGGAGAGGCGGCTCCAGACGGCGACGAGTGGTGAGTGGACCCGAACACTCATCACGGACCTCAAGGGCTGGGTGGGCCGTAGGCGCGGTCTTATGTGCTACCGCCTCACCCAGTTGATGTCAGGGCACGGGTGCTTCAACGACTTCCTCCACAGGATCGGAAAAGCACCCAGTCCAACATGTGCACACTGCAACATGCTGGACAGTGCCAACCATACGCTGGTAGACTGTCCCGCCTGGGCAACCCAGAGGCGGGAGCTCTACGAAGCGATTGGGGACATCGACCCGAGAACCATGGTCCAGAAAATGGTGGGCAACGCCGAAGCCTGGAACGCTGTCGCCCGTTTTGCGGAACTCGTCCTTCGCGAAAAGGAAGAGGCAGAACGGGGCAGACAGCGTCCCAACGGGTGAACGAGATGTCCAGGGCGGCGGGTGCGTGCGTCACCGGCCCGAGAAGATCTGCGTGTACATAGAGTTAAAATATATAAAATACAATGTAAAGAGTAGTTTTTAAGGTGAAAAATGTATATAAATTTCCGTCGGGGCCCAATGTGCATATTGTTATTGGCCCCCACCCGGAGAGGGTGTGTTAGCTTAAGTTTAAATTGTTAAGTTTAAGGTAAATGTTAGTGGGTGTGTGGAGCACCCACAACAAAGTTGTAAGATTTATTTAATAATAAATGGCATCGGAAAACTGGGGGGAAGTAATGCCTCAACAGGCGAGTACCTCCCCAGTTTTCTATGGATGCAGTTAAAAAAAAAAAAAAAAAAAAAAAAAAAAAGGTTAGGTTAGGTTAGGTTAGGTTAGGTTAGGTTAGGTTAGGTTAGGTTAGGTTAGGTTAGGTTAGGTTAGGTTAGGTTAGGTTAGGTTAGGTTAGGTTAGGTTAGGTTAGGTTAGGTTAGGTTAGGTTAGGTTAGGTTAGGTTAGGTTAGGTTAGGTTAGGTTAGGTTAGGTTAGGTTAGGTTAGGTTAGGTTAGGTTAGGTTAGGTTAGGTTAGGTTAGGTTAGGTTAGGTTAGGTTAGGTTAGGTTAGGTTAGGTTAGGTTAGGTTAGGTTAGGTTAGGTTAGGTTAGGTTAGGTTAGGTTAGGTTAGGTTAGGTTAGGTTAGGTTAGGTTAGGTTAGGTTAGGTTAGGTTAGGTTAGGTTAGGTTAGGTTAGTTAGGTTAGGTTAGGTTAGGTTAGGTTAGGTTAGGTTAGGTTAGGTTAGGTTAGGTTAGGTTAGGTTAGGTTAGGTTAGGTTAGGTTAGGTTAGGTTAGGTTAGGTTAGGTTAGGTTAGGTTAGGTTAGGTTAGGTTAGGTTAGGTTAGGTTAGGTTAGGTTAGGTTAGGTTAGGTTAGGTTAGGTTAGGTTAGGTTAGGTTAGGTTAGGTTAGGTTAGGTTAGGTTAGGTTAGGTTAGGTTAGGTTAGGTTAGGTTAGGTTAGGTTAGGTTAGGTTAGGTTAGGTTAGGTTAGGTTAGGTTAGGTTAGGTTAGGTTAGGTTAGGTTAGGTTAGGTTAGGTTAGGTTAGGTTAGGTTAGGTTAGGTTAGGTTAGTTAGGTTAGGTTAGGTTAGGTTTGGTTAGGTTAGGTTAGGTTTAGGTTAGGTTAGGTTAGGTTAGGTTAGGTTAGGTTAGGTTAGGTTAGGTTAGGTTAGGTTAGGTTAGGTTAGGTTAGGTTAGGTTAGGTTAGGTTAGGTTAGGTTAGGTTAGGTTGGTTAGGTTAGGTTAGGTTAGGTTAGGTTAGGTTAGGTTAGGTTAGGTTAGGTTAGGTTAGGTTAGGGTAGGTTAGGTTAGGTAGGTTAGGTTAGGTTAGGTTAGGTTAGGTTAGGTTAGGTTAGGTTAGGTTAGGTTAGGTTAGGTTAGGTTAGGTTAGGTTAGGTTAGGTTAGGTTAGGTTAGTTAGGTAGGTTAGGTTAGGTTAGGTTAGGTTAGTTAGGTAGGTTAGGTTAGGTAGGTTAGGTTAGGTTAGGTTAGGTTAGGTTAGGTTAGGTTAGGTTAGGTTAGGTTAGGTTAGGTTAGGTTAGGTTAGGTTAGGTTAGGTTAGTTAGGTTAGGTTGGTTAGGTTAGGTTAGGTTAGGTTAGGTTAGGTTAGGTTAGGTTAGGTTAGGTTAGGTTGGTTAGGTTAGGTT
>NW_026095753.1:0-4262 GCF_023614345.1 Adelges cooleyi
CGTGTAATGGTCAGATCTCCTCGAGATACAATATTGACCATGGCACGTGTAAAACATTATTGCTTACTGTTGTTTTGGGTAGATTTTAATTAAGATGTAAGACTTAGTTAGCATTTAAGCATTTTATTATTGTACTCAATTCTATGTAAATGACGTTGCTAATACTTGTTTACCACAAGTATTAGGATATGCTAGCTTGCATTCTTGTACTATAAAACCCCAATGAAACAGCGAGTATGTATTCAATTGCTCTTACTTGTTTTACCCGTGCAAGTACTGTTTATAAAAGTGTTATATTAAATTGAATCAAATCTATCTTGGCAGTTTATTTATTTTACTAAAGTCTAAATCATTTAATTACTATATTTCGTATACTGTTAAGATAGTGTTTGTATTGAACCCTACAGTTCATTACATATTTGGTGTCAGAAGAAGTTAACGGCTTGAATTTTTTTTTTTTGAACGTCAAAAAAAAATATTCGTTAGGAAAAGTCAAGGACTTTTCGAAAGCCGTGCCACACTGTAAGTATCCAGGATCGTCCAGGAGCTTACACTGCCCATCCAAAAAGACCATTTTGAGGTTCTTTTTTTTTCTACCTATCAAACTTCATTCAAGTTCCGGGACACAGCGTTGTCCAGCCGAGCCGCCCAGCCAAGCAGCCTAGCCAAGCAACCAATCCGCCCAGCCAAGCAGCCCAGCCAAGCAGCCCAGCCACACAGCCAAGCTGTCCACCAACAACCAGAGTGTCAAGTCGTGTATACCAGCCACAAAAATCATGTCGAACGCTTTATTATTGTAAGTCATTGGATTTATATAGCTTATGTCCGATAGTGATAGTTGGAAGGTAGTTGAATACGACCCAGACCAGTTGGTGATTAGGTTAAAAAATATACTAGGAACCAAGACCAAAATGGCTAACGATGCTTTACTAACTTTAAATTCAGCCATTAAAATGGTACCACATTTTTCTGGGGGGTCAGAATCAGAATTAACATGTTTTGAATCTAGATGTAAATTTATCATGGATAATATAGACCCGATATATAAATTAAAACTTATTGAGGTTATTAAAACTCAATTATCAGGTAGAGCTTTCGAAGTTATTAGGTACCGTGATGTTAAAACACTTAATGATCTTCTTAAAATATTGCGCGAAAATTTTGGCGCTACTCATTCCATCACATTCTTACAAGCGCAACTCAGTTCATTAAGGCAAGGATATAAAGAAAGCGCGCAAACTTATTTTTCTCGAGTTGAGGAAACATATCAAAAATTAATACAAGCATCTACTATAGATAAAACGAGCATAGAAAGAAACGCGATAGCAGAAACAATAAAATCTCATGCGCTTTCAGTTTTTATAAATGGCATAAATTCAAATTTAAGAATTATTTTAAAAGCGCGTAATCCTACAACTCTGGAAGGAGCCATTTCCATTGCTGTAGAAGAAGAAAAAAGTGTTGAGCCGCGCAATTTTTACAATAACGGCGCAAATAAATATAAAAATAACAATAATAAGTATACAAAAAATTCTAAAGATAATGATAGGGATAAAAAGAATATCCGCTGCTATCGATGCAACCGTGAAGGTCACGTCCAAGGAGAATGTAGGACAAAAGAAGAGAACTTACCAAAATTTACTAACCCAGCGTATAATAGGAGTACAAATATTAAACGGGAAAATAAAGATAACATTAAAACGTGTGCTTATTGTAAGAAGCCTAACCACGAAATTAAATTCTGCAGGAAACGCATTTTTAACGAAAAAAAGAAAAATGATAATTCGAACGATAATGGTGACGAAGACACCTCGGGCTCAAACCGATCAGTACAGGAAATTAAAAATAACGTGCGAGTAGTTACAGAAATAATAGACGAACATATAATATGTAAATCTAATTCTTTTATTAATGCATCAGCTAAATTTTTGATAGATAGTGGCGCGCAAATGAACATTATTAAAATAGACTCGCTAAAAGACGATCTTATCATAAACGAAGATGAAAAACGGCAACTACAGGGAATATCGGCAACGCGCGTAAGCACAATCGGAACAACAATTTTAGACATTCTGATTAATAACAGTACCTTAAAAATAAAGTTCAATGTAGTAGATAACGATTTTAAAATAAGACAAGATGGCATTCTGGGTAATTCATTTTTAAAAAAAAACAAAGCCATTATTGATTTAAATCGCGACTTATTAATTATTCCTACGGGTACAGAAGAACTTAACTCGTCACATTTAATTATTCCACAGCGCTCTAACTGCCTAGTATGTATTAAAGTAGAAAAGCCAATTCAGGCTGATAACATTTACATTGAAAAAATAGAATTAAGCGACGATGTAATTATCGCAAATAGCGTAAGTCCAATCAAAGGGCAACACACGGTAGCAAATATTATAAACATAGGCGAACAACCGGCTTTCGTAGAAAATATTGAAATGAATAATTTAATCTGGGGGCCGTACGATAATAACAAGGTAAATGATAGTACTACACCAGACCAATATGATGACTCAAGTAATATCATGTCTATCAGGGAAAAATTAAGTGGGGCCAGTAGGTTAGAAGCGCTCGCCAAGCTTATTATAACAGATCATCTACTTGATGACGAACGGGAAAAATTACTCGATATCTGTTTTAAATACTCGGAAGTTTTCTTTCTTGAGGGCGATATATTACAAGCAACAGATGTAATTACTCATAGAATCCCCACTCCCAATCTCACGAAACCAATAAACGAATTATTACAGTTATCGGACATAAGAGTTTATTACGCCAATGATAACATTGTTTATCTAATTAATTTACCATTGGTATACCAAACACAGCTAACACTGTTTGCCGTACTAGCAAAACCGGTAAAATTAGACAATAATTTTTCTTATGTATATGTTAAACCAAATTTTAAATATCTAGCTATAAGTAAGACGAATAAGCACTATACGAGCTATTCGGATCTAGATTTGTTAAATTGCGAAGTATCAAAAACCTTCCTGTTTTGCCCTGAAATTCAAACCTTACATCCAACAAATATGAAACCTACATGTGAAGTCCTGTAAGGCATATGGGAAAAATGATATCCTTATTCCTTCCCCAATTTCTAAAGATAACATTTTCACAGATGTTATTCCAAATACTAACATATCTAGCTTAATAAATTCAACATTGTATAAATTTCCAATTACACATGTTACAGAATATGTTAATATCCATAATTTAAACGATATGGCTAATCTCAAAACAGAACTGTTAGTACCTAAACACGAACAGTCATATGGTCTGTTTTTGTCTGTTCTTACTATATTACTAATTATTAATATATTAATTTTTATTGTATTCATTATCATAAAAGTTGTAAATACAAGAGAAACCTTGCGTTCAGTTGAAGGACATACTGGTCGTAATTTCAACATAAACAATGAAACGGTTAATGTAAACAATGAAAATATTAATGTACTTAACGAAAGTATTAGCGTAAATAATATTAACAATGAACCTCCATGTGTTCATACTGAACATTCATTTGTTAATAATGAGCCTCAAAATGTTCGGAACGAACATCTCAACAGCAATGTAGCAATACCATACCATAATTCTAACACGCCTCGTGCTACATTTCATATTCCAAACCGTTTTTACTCGGTTTATCCACGTTTATAAAATATAACCATTATATTTCTTATTATATACATTATATTTCTTATTGTATTCATATTATATTCATATTATATTCATATTATACTCATATTATATTCACATAATCCATATATTATATTCTTATTGGTACGAAAAACATCTGGGTACTTCGTCCACATATGTTTTTCATTTTATCGGGGGGATGTAATGGTCAGATCTCCTCGAGATACAATATTGACCATGGCACGTGTAAAACATTATTGCTTACTGTTGTTTTGGGTAGATTTTAATTAAGATGTAAGACTTAGTTAGCATTTAAGCATTTTATTATTGTACTCAATTCTATGTAAATGACGTTGCTAATACTTGTTTACCACAAGTATTAGGATATGCTAGCTTGCATTCTTGTACTATAAAACCCCAATGAAACAGCGAGTATGTATTCAATTGCTCTTACTTGTTTTACCCGTGCAAGTACTGTTTATAAAAGTGTTATATTAAATTGAATCAAATCTATCTTGGCAGTTTATTTATTTTACTAAAGTCTAAATCATTTAATTACTATATTTCGTATACTGTTAAGATAGTGTTTGTATTGAACCCTACAGTTCATTACA
>NW_026095754.1:0-3280 GCF_023614345.1 Adelges cooleyi
TTTAAACTTTTTAGACAAAGCGTAACTGACTATATGCAAATTTAAAAGTGAAAACGGTCAACAGATAACTCCGTTGGCATGTAAGCAAAAACCAAGACGTCGCATGGCAACGTGAAATCAGTGTGACCACGGATAGAGTATAAAATTATGTATCTGTTCTGTGATAACATTATCTATCTTTAATCCTGATTTGACGATACCGCGACCACGGTCATATAATATAAGACCGAGACTCTGGCCAGTCTTATCAATTAATCCGAAACGTTATCAAGCAACACAACAACACTAGATATCAGAACAATAATAAGAAAACCATTTTCATGAGTTAGGTATATTCCCTTGTGCCATTCATATTTCATGTGGCAGATAAAAATATTAAATTTAACATCATGTTATATTATATAAGAACCACGGATTAACTAAACGTCAAAACTGTGTATTTTATTTGTTTAACACGTGGGTAGGTTATACGTCAACATATTACACTGTCCACCTTTATAAAAATTGTTTTATAGCTTGCAATAAACTACAATATAATAACGAAACGAACAAAATCCACACGAACGCGATTAATCAAATCGACAAAATAATGTCGAACGACGTAGCACCTCCAACTACGTCACCGTCGCCAAAGGAATCGTCTGTAGACTTGGAATACGTTGACCTCGACTATGTAACGTGAGTACTACAGAGTACCTAATTTCTAATTAGATGATCCAAACAGACAATACCAATGATAATGAAGCCAGTTAGTAATGACAGACAGTACAGTATAGTTGGGGCATAGTGGGAACGGAGCATAATAAGGTTGTTGTGTCACTTTGTCAACAAAGTTATTATAACTGAACTATGGAATTATTTTGAATGAATAAAGAGCTTGGATGCAAATCTGTAGACAATTGTAGGAATGTTAAATATTGATAAAAGCTTTGTAAAGACAAAAATGTGTTTAAAATTTATATATTTTGTAGTATTACGGCCGATACGATTAAGTATGATTGTCTGTCTTTACTAATAATTTGTTACCAACATATATCAATAAAACATTATTCAATAAAACTCTTATCCTGAATTTGTATTAAATTGAATTGAAAACTAGGTATAATTAATAGTAAACACTTTGTTTGTCATTTCAGCTTGGCTGTCTACAGTTTTCTATCGTTTATTTATGGAAATTACCGAATCCAATTTCGACATCAACAAAGGACTAAACCAAGAATATGCCGCACAAGTAGTTTGTGTTCAAACCCAATACATAGATCGGTCAGTAGTTGCGTTTGAACTGTTGTGAAATTTATGCTTATAAAACACCAATATTTAAGTTTCAGATTTTTTGAGAACACAACGACCAAGTTGTAAGTGACGACGTTGACCGAATTTGTGTGCTGTTTAAAACATACAAAAATTCCAAGTACTCCTCGACATGTACACTTCGCTTCATGAGCTGCCTGGTATACTCATTTTTTAAATTTCATTAAGCGGTCTGTATTTGACGTTTAGACCAAACAAAATGCTTTTATAGCCTAACAAAATGTCGACTATTCCTGATGGTCCAATTTGAATTCTGTAAAGAGATGTGGGTTTTATGATTACTTTTCTAAGTTAGTTGTTATGCAAGTATGTTTATTTTTGATTTTTTTGTTTATTTAATGTAAAAAAATTGTTTTTTTTTTTAATATTGAACACTATTCAAAATTGAATTGATTTAAATACAAATAACTGAACTTTCTAAATGATAATCGGTTTCCTACATAACTTTGTTAAGTAGTCAAAGAACTCGAATCTCTTTACAAAAGTTAAAGTTGGTCATTCTAAGTAGACGCAAATTTGTCAAGCTTTTAGGTCTAAAATAAACCAAAAATGGCTTTACTCATAGAAAAAATAATATAAATTGACTTCGTTTGAAACCAATTTTTCTTAAATATTCCCTTTAAAAACTTCTTAAAAACCGCCCACTTCCAATCCGCTTAATAAAAATAATTGTATTTAAATAATAATTTGTTGTTAATTCCAGATTTTACGTTTGGTTGTTTTTGTGTCGATCAATTACTTTTGCCTACTATTCAAACGTAATTTGTGTGATATTTATCAATGCAAAAATTCATTGATAAGGAACAAATTTACCGTGTAGACCATTTACCGATAGTTTTTATGGCTACCAGACAAGATGACATAATTAAAGCATCTGTGGCAACAAGTATGTGTTTCTGCTCTTCTTAGCTGTAGCTTCGGATTTAGTATTTCTTAATTTCATTTTAACCCGTTTCAGGTGTTTCTGTCACTATAATCTGTTTGACGAAAGACAAAGGCGATGTTATTTAAGCGCTAGCTAGTTTAAATATTTAGTTGACCTAAACGAAGACAACATACCACCAGAAGTCGAAGAACAAAGGCAGACTAGTAGAATGAAGTAAGTTGCCAGTGTTTTCTTTTTTTAACGACGTGAAACAAATTATTTAATTTGAAGCGTTCGAAATAAGTGTCTTCATTCTTTGCCTAATAATAATTAATATATGCAAATTGTGTCATTTTGTTTTGTGTAAATTGAACCAAAAATGTTATTGACAATATCGCAAAGAATCTACACGTAGTTTTGGTAATTGCATTTGTTTTTTATTTCTTTTAGGAAAGCAAATTTTGGTGATTTAGTGGCGCAATTGGATGATGTACTGTTCAAAGTATTACTGTCAATTAGAATATTAACAGCATCGGCCACAAGAAATACTTTGAAATTCACCTAACCTGAATTTTACCACCAAGTGGCCATGATTTACGTATTTCGACAATAAGTAGCTTTATCTGTTGTGTGCTTAAATGACTGAAACTAGTCTGATTAAAGTTTGAATAATTTATTACAATAATAGTAAGGTATTAAAATAAGTTACACGTTAAAGACTACAATAATTTATTTTAATGTTTTGCCATCTAATAAGATACAGAATTGTATTCTTCTTAATTCGCTATACTTGTGTTGTAACACTAATTATCACTTGTGTCCAGGTAACGTTCAATAAACTGTTATTATTTTATTGCTATTTAAAACTAAACAACATATTTTATTTTGATATATATTTTTGCCATCATATAAAACACTTTTTGGTTTAAACACATTGTTATTTTTTCAAACTAATTGTGAATTGTGACAAAAATACACATTGATTTTAATTCTATTTTATGATCTTTTCCCGCTTTGGTATTACGTACGTTATTAAAAACAATTTTTATCACAGCTTCATTTATTGTGACAGATTTGGTAATTTATCCATGTGTAGTAGCTTTA
>NW_026095755.1:0-2168 GCF_023614345.1 Adelges cooleyi
ATTTTTTATATGAAATAGTTATTTATGAAACATGGTTTACAATGCAAAGGATATTTTCAGTTTAAATCATAAACATAAAAGAAATATTGTAATTTAAGATGTAACTAATTTTTTATAATTAATAAGTATAATCTAACTGTAAATTATTATTAATAAACGCATTGCCATTTCGGCCGACAGCTTGTTTTTCCTACTATTTTTTTAGTTTTACTAAGCACTACCGCTAACTTGTTTTACTTCTATAAGAGAGAAAAACCTTTATTTTTAATAATCAGGTAGATGGTCCGTACCACGGATTGCTAATATGACACAGTTCATATCTATATAATATAAAAACAGGATAACTCATTTGAATAAGACATTCGTTTTTTCTTAAAAAAAAAGGTAATTTTGCAGTTTTTATTTTTGAAAAAATTTTTGTTTATCTTGTTTTACAGTAACTTTGTCGTATCCCCCTTGACGTTGTATATACCACAATGGTATATATACAAAATAAAAAAAAATGGGGGAGGGAGGGGTAATGAGTAAAATGTATGCAATTTTTTTATCCCCCCCCCCACAAACATGACCAAATTACGCCACTGAATAAGACTTCCGGTAACATGGCAATAATTTATTATTGACAAACGATCAACAATAATCGTGTCCATCTAATACTAGAAATACAACTTAAAGCACATTTTTTCCATTACGTTGTAACACAATAAAATTCTATATTAGTGTTTTAAATGGATTACTGCCTGAGTTTTGCATGGTATGAGCTCGTCAGTGGTTTTATCTGTTGGAAACTAGTGTTGGCGAACAATATTGACATTGGGCAACAATACGCGCACAGACGGTAATTGCAGCTTGCAGTTCCCCTTTCCTCTCCCATCCATTACTGTGAAGGGCCTTTGTCGCCGCTCTCCTGTCCGTCGTTCTCTCTTCCTATGACTGCAGTGCAAAGCGCTCATTCCCGGGGTGGTAGGTGATGTGTCATTTCAGTATATGCAACGCAGTTGACACCGTGTTTGTACTGTCATTGAACAAAGTAAAATGGCAACAGAATAAACACAATGTTTAAATTCAAATTGAATAAGCTATGGCTAACGTCACTATAGTGTAATTTTATACTGGACTAAAACCATGTATAATTAAACACATGTAAATATTGTATAATGTATATTACAATATAACATAGTATAAAATCATTTTGACGATTGATGTTATTGACTATAGCCATTGCTTACTCAATATTTTAATTTAATATTTTGTTTATTTTGTTACACATATTATTACACTGCTACCGTACGTTCAGACGGTAATCGCAGCTTGCAATTCCGCTTTCCCTCTCCCCATCTATTTCCGCGAAGGGCCTTTGTCACCGCTCTTCTGTCCGTCGTTCTCTCTTCCCGTGATTGTGCAAGGCGGCTTTTTTGTCTGCCATCATCTAGCGAATCAAAAAATGTGCAACGCAGTTGACACTGTGTTTGTTCTGTCATCGGACAAAGTAAAATAGCAATAGAATAAACAAAATGTTTAAATTCAAATTGAATAACCAATGGCTAACGTCGCTGTAGCGTAATTTTATACTAGACATTTTCATTAAATTGTGTTATTAAAATTTGCTTTAAAATTATAAATGAATAAACTCATGGATATTATACAATGCAATAAAGTACAAAATTACTTTGACGATTGATGTTAATGACTATGGACGTTGCTTACTCAATATTTTGTTTATTTTGTTACACATATTATTAGAAGTCTTGTGTGTGCATGGAGCTTTTAAATTTGTTGCATACTAGTAACTTTTTCAGTGAAGTAATATTTAAACAAGTTTTTTTAGAGCATAGCTATTACAATATATTTCATTGGCTTTTTCAAAGGCAACATCATTTTATGAAAAAAATTACTGGACAATAAATTTTAAATAAATAATTTTTATAAGGATACATTTAAATTTAATTCTAAGGTTTTGTTTGAAACTTTTTAAACTTAAATAGACCAAAATAAAGAGCTTTAAAGAAAAAATCTAAACGTTACCTATTTTTTATAATTTTATTATTAAGTGAATAACTAAATAAATTGGTGCCAAATACAGAATAATTACAAATGAGTAGACTATTCGCAGTATTTTCTGTTTTTCGTGTGGCATTCCTGCTGTCTCCAAGTACAGAACAGAGCAG
>NW_026095756.1:0-912 GCF_023614345.1 Adelges cooleyi
AGTTAGTAAATATGTACTGTAATTTTCCGAAAGGACGAAAATGAAAATAATTCTACCTTAAAGAGGAATTATATTTGCAACGATGTGTTATTATTTATTTTTTGTAACTGCACCCACGATATCTTTTCAACTTCTGAACCGATTGCTTTGTTTGTGTATCAACTCTATAGTACAGAAATGTACTTAATTTAGCCGAAATTAAAAATTGTTATCTGTGAGCACTGAACTTCCCTTACTTACACACTTTTATATTAAAGGTAGCTAAAAAATTACTCATTAAAATTTACTAACGTTTTAAATAACTACGTTATTCAAAAAAATAGTTTTGGTAAAATTAAATGATTAAAATTGTAACAACTAACTCTACAGTATATTATTTTCTACCCCTATACCAAAAATATTCAAATGAGCTGCCTGACGATAACTTTTGCCCATTGTGAAAAAATACACACTCTCAGTATAGACAAAAAAAAAGGTCCAAAAATTCAGTATGTAATTATGTATTGTACTTTTTTGAAAGGACGAATACAACAATTATTCCACTTTAAAGAGTTTTTCCAATAATTCTAAAATCATGATAATAACTCCATTTTATAAAACAATAGATAAATAATATTATGTTTGGTTTTTCAGAAACTTTATTATGTGTGTATCGTAGTGTTGATCATAAAACACATTATACAGGGTAAATCTTATATTACGAACCACTCAATTTCTCATAGGGTTTAATAAGAAATTAAAATATTAAAAACATTAAACATTATAAAAACTATACTTTTTCAGCTTCACATCGAAGCTAAAATAAATTGTTTTATCGACAACGGCATATAATAATATACAGGGTGATTCTTTTATCATGAACCACTCAATATCTTATAGGGTTTAATAAGAAATCAAAATGTTTTTTTCATA
>NW_026095757.1:0-30623 GCF_023614345.1 Adelges cooleyi
CGAAATATGATCGTTACAGCAATATATTACTAAATAATAAAACTGATTGTTCTAAACTTCTATACTTTATATCCTTTTACATGCTTTCCAATGATTTCAGAAATAGATTTAGAAATAGAATAGATTTTAAAGTTTCCTCGAATGTACAGAATATTAAGTACAATTTACCATAACACAACAAGTGACTTTTATAAGTTATACAACTTATATAGGACAAGAAATTCGATAAAATATTTAGTAGTTCCCATAGTGGGGACAGAGCATAATAGAGTTGAGGCACAGTTTTGTGATGATACATTGTACATACATAATAATAAAGTATCATACGGTTTAGCGGCTGATAATAGCTGTATTTCTGTACATTCGAGGAAACTGTAAAATCGATCTAATTTCTGAAATTAGTGGAAAGTATCTCAAAGGATATCAAGTATAAAAGTTCAGAACAATCAGTTTTCTCATTTAGTAACTTATTCAAAATAAAAAAAGGAAACCTATAAATTAAAAAAATATTTTTAATAGACGCCTAACTATTAATTTCCATTGAATCAATCGAACGGTGCTTTTTAATATTATTCCACCCAAATCCCCTTGTAAATAATCTCACATTATCCTAAAAGCCCAACAACCCACCAAAGAGACTTAAAAGGAAGTGGTGCAGAGACCTTCTCGCTATCAATTAATTAATTACCTATCATCATATATACTTATTATACTAAAATTGTATAGATCGTATATGTAAAAAAAAGGAGAAAAATAAAAAATTCCTTATGAAATCAAGTGTGTTATTAACAGCTTAGAACAGAAAAGAAGCTCTCCTGAAAAAACCAAAAAAGGAAGGTAGTTTTCTTTGATTCGTTTTCTTATGTTTATTCCTTGAAATTGAATTTTAAAAACTATTCACAATGTAACCTAGGTGTGACCCTATAATATATAAACATTTTTCAAAAATTCTATAAGGAAAATTATAAAATTAAACACAATTCCAAATATAATCGTATGTTTATTATTAAACCTAATATATGAAAAATAAATAAAATGTTCATACAATATTAGGTAATTTTAATTATTATAGTGTCTTCTAAAGCGGTTAAAATGATTTTGTATTATTAACAGGTATATAATTATATATTGTTACAATTCTGCACGTATTTAATACTTTCATACTATTTTGTGGAACAAGAAAATCGTTTTTCAATAGGGACGCCGGACATCAGAGTACTTTTTTATTAGCTATATTTAGCTATAGCTCATTTTCACACTGTATGTGAAATTGTTTGGTTCCCGGGCAAGAATAGGACCACGGAATGTTCCTTCTGTCGTAAGAGGCGACAAAAGGAACCTGATATAAAAGTCATTAACAACCGAGATGGTAGGTTATACTGATAGGGACACCGGACATCAGAGTACTTATGTATTAGCTTAATTTAGCTATTGCTCATTTTCACACTGTCTATAAAATTGAATTAAAAGGTGGTTCAATATAAGAGTGGAGTCGGAGGAAAAATAAATGTTCGATAAAATCCATAAACAAACGATGCCGCAAAAAAAAACAAACGGTGCGTTGAAAATAAAAACATTCGGTACAGAGGCAGTTGTTGAAGCACCACGACACGGCAATGTGGAACGGTCGGTGGTGGTGGTCATAGGTGGTAATGAGGAGGTGGAGTGGCAGTCGAAATATAACTCAAACATACCGTTTGTATTTACTTTGACTGCTGTTGTGCACAAAATATATTTACTATACACATTCGCGATAATATGCGTAAAGGTTTAAAACTAGTCCAACATGTACAATAATTTTTCATACCTAGTTAACTATTCAGATTGTTCAGTTCTCAGTGATTCGTTCAAAGTTCGTAATTACACGTGATTTAAATTTTTCAAAAAATAAAAATGTTAACAAAACGTTTTTTAAGCGGTTTGATGTATCTTGTACTATGCAGCAGTATAGTATCTGTATCGATTGCGGCAGACCCCGTAGACGAGATGTCTGAACTTCTGATATTTCCGGGGTGGCTTAGTTTGCCTTCATTGGAAATCGTCGACGGCTTTGAACGGTACAAAATAACTGATGTACTTAGGGACGATAACGCACAATTAATCATGATAACAGTCGGAAACATATTTTTTAAAGTTCGACAAGTCCAACATTTACTAAGTTGCCAGTACACTATTGATTATCTAATATATCAAACATATTTATACAGACTTGGCACAACATGCACGTTTATGACCGCTTTCGTTCATCGGGAATGTCTGCAAAAGTTTATACAGCTATTAAACCCGGAAACCTTAGTATCGCGCATGAAAAGTGCGCTATCGTTTTTCAGTAACTTAATTACGCCAACCGAGTTAAAAACCGCCTTTTTCGATATCCTGGATCACTTTATTAGCTTGCAAAAACTGATCAGCTTACCTAATGACGGAACTAACGTTGATCCATATATTAATGACAAATTAAAAAATATTTTAATAGAATTCGGAAAACTAGAAAATACCGCTATCAAATTTTTCAAAACCTCCTGTCGTCCAGCGGCGCTTTTAAAAGAAAAATTTAGCGATTCAACCGTAGGTTGGAACACGGTCGACGTAAAACTTAAGGAAATATATTACAAGGAGATCAGCGAAGTCGAAAAAATGATCATATTATACCCTTTGATTAATAATGCAATAAAAGAGTTCATAGAAATGGATTACTTTCTCATGGGTTTCAATTACATATAGGAGTCAAAATCTACCGTTTTAAATAAAATTACCGACCCTCAAACACAAATTACGCTAACAAAGGAGATACTAAAATCTCCCTAACTGGTCACTTTATTTGGAAAACATGTCTGATATCACAAAGGATTCAATAAAGACATATTTTTCTTTAGGTGTATTTGTCAAATTATAGAGTTCTGATAAAGACGTGTAGTATAAATATAAGTCTCTTAATATTTTAACAAAGTAAGCGCTCATCAGGTCGTAGAGGAGACGAATTTTACCGTCAATATTTTGCTCGTTGACTTCAGTGGCGATCAGACTTTGAAGACCGTATTGCTTTTTATTCACAACAACCATCAAGTTTTCCAAATAAAGTGACCAGTTAAGGAGAGATTTTAGTATCCCCTTTGTTAGCGTAATTTGTGTTTGAGGGTCGGTAATTTTATTTAAAACGGTAGTTTTTGACTCCTTTATGTAATTGAAACCCAGGAGAAAGTAATCCATTTCTAAGAACTCTTTTCTTGCGTTATTAATCAAAGAGTATAATATGCCCATTTTTTCGACTTCGCTGATCTGCTTGTAATATATTTCCTCAAGTTTATTGTCGACCGTGTTTAAGTTGAAATCGCCAAATTTTTCTTTTAAAAAGGCCGCTAGACCACATGTGTTTGTGAAAAAATTGATAGCGGTTGTTTCTAGTTTTCTTAATTCTATTATAATATAGTTTTATAACTGGCTTGAAAATACTAGCGTTTATTCGAAAGTGATTTTGCCACTCTCAAATTTAAAAATTCCTGTAAACCTGTAACCTCCCTATCCCCACTATACCCCGAACCCACTAGGCTTCGTCCCCACTATTCTCCGATCCCTTTGTACTGGTTTTTTTCGAAATTAATTTGTTGTATTACACTTTTAACGAGCTTTTCTAGTTTTCAATATATTTATTTAGCATACAAGTATTTATAGTTTATTATATAATATAAGCATTGTTTACAAGTTTTAAGATGCTACACATAATAATCGTACTGGCAAAAACATTATACGTGGTTTTACGAGTATTATAATAACAACTCGAATGTTAATAATGTTTTTTATTAAACTTATTTAAACAGACACGAAAAAAAAACATATCAATGCCAAATTATATGCCGTATTAGTGTATCTGTATATTTTGTACTTGAATAACTTTTATAATTTACTGATAAATATACGGCTTATTTGTAAAAACTAGTTTATAATTTAAATCCTATTACTATATTTATGTAGCAATTTTTAATAGTTATTGATTATAAAATGAGATCTTGGGAAAGAAGTAGTTAGTCTCAGGCGTCTAGTAATAATTTTTTTTAAATTTAATGGTTTCTTATTTATTTGTAATATATTACTAAATAATAAAACTGATTGTTCTGAACTCCTATACTTTATATCCTTTTACATGCTTTCCAATGATTTCAGAAATTACACAGATTTTACAGTTTATTCGAATTTACAGAATTACAGCTATTATCAACCGAAAATCCGTATAGTACGTTATTATTGTGTTCTATTCATTATTAAGTACAATTTACCATGACACAACAAGTGACTTTTATAAGTAACTACGTAAAATAAAAATATAACAGTATATCTATACTTTTATTATTACAAGCAGGTAAGTCATAAAAAAGAATTTTAACATTTTACAAATTATTAAATATCAAATTTATATTTCATAAAAGTCTAACAAAATAAATAACTCTTTGGCGGGCCTAACTGCTTTAGCATTACAACAATTTCTGTCAATTGAGAACCACTTTCTATTGATATGATCAGATGATCGGCATGCCGTAAAAATGTACCCACCTATTGCAGCTTAAACTAAATTAGACACTTATTAATATTGACTTATTTATATTTTTTTTATATGGTGTGATTTTAGACATTGGGCATTATTAAAACATACAAAAAAATTTTATTATTATTATTAAAATTATTTTTATTGAAACTAATTTTTCATTTAATAAATTATTAATATTATAATATCTGAATTCAGAATTGATATAAAACATCAACATTTAATTTCCTATTTTTATTATTTATAGAAGTATAATATAAGGATTCGCTCCAGTCAAAAAAAGTTAAAACTATAAATTTTGCTATAATTTTTTAAATTGATACTAGATAATGAAAAATAAAATTATTTTTAAATTTTTAATTATGATCATTGGTCATTATGAACTGTAAGTCAGCCATTTCAAAAAAATATCAATTTATGGATTTAAAAATATAGATTAAAAAAATATGAATGTACATTAATTTATCTATTATATATAAAATATGTCACTGGTTAAATAAAACAGGTACGATTTCGTATTTGATTTGATGCACTGAATATTATTATTAATATTATTATGTAACTGTCCAGGTCTAAAAACTTAAAAGATTTGCATCGTGGCATTTTATTTAACCTCTCTTTGGACGTTTTTATAAGCACTGCCAAATAGTCAATCAAAAATCCAAATTATGTTTTTATCACTCTTCACTTTATTCCCTTTTAAGTTTTATTATATACAGATTGACCTCTAGACATTTCATTCATGTTTTTTACTCGTGAGTTCTTAAACACTTTTGAACTTTTGTTAAACCACCAGACCTTTAATATACATATCTAATGCATAAGCTCATGGTTGCATTCTAAACGTACAGTACGTCATTATCGGACAATGGAATAGACGGTGATTTCTGAACATATTAGGATTTTAATTCAACCAATATCAAGACATATAACATACTACGTTTGAAAAAGTTTTGTAATAGGTATCGACAATACACCAGACATTTGATAATTTAGTCTACCGACCCCTAGACATTACGTTCTCTTTTAAACCATCGCTTACTAAAACCTTAAGTAAGCAAAACCGGAAACTTGATTTTTAACCGTCTAATTTTATACATTTATTTTAATCTAATTAAACTAATAGTGTAAGTAGCACCAGCTACTCAAATTTGTATAGGTACATAGATCGTTTCTGATCTGACGGATAGCTAGACACACTACAGTTACATTTTGCTGATTTTCGTATATATCCACGTTAGTGTTTTAAGGTCGACGTTTCGAACTCGTTGCAGAGTTCGAAACGTCGACCAAAAAATACTAACGTGGATATATCTGAAAATCAGCAAAATGGAATTTCAATCCACGAAAGCTTAACGCATTCACACTACAGTTAATCAGTTAGCTTGGAAAATACTTTCTTGAACCTAGGTATGAATTCTGATAACGACAATACTTTAAGACACAATGCATTGGCCCGACACAACAGTGTAAAGACACCAAGCACAGTGTAAACAAGCAAAGTTAGAAAGTATTAAATTACGGTGCTATATTTACACAATATAATCGTACATGCATTCTAAACGTACAGTACGTCATTATCGGACAATATCAAGACATATAACATACTACGTTTGATAAAGTTTTGTAATAGGTATCAACAATACACCAGACATTTGATAATTTAGTCTACCGACCCCTAGACATTACGTTCTCTTTTAAACCATCGCTTACTAAACCCTTAAGTAAGCAAAACCAATCAAAACGTCAAATATATTATTATACAGGGACCCAAGTTAGAAAAGTTGGACCGTTGTTTTAAAAACATTTACAATTAATTAATTTGGATAACATTATGTGTAGAATAAGATATAAAGAGATATAATACAAATTATTTAAAAAATGTAATTTACTCTATATTGATACAGTTTTATTCAAGTATGACGCAAAAGGCAATGTTATTCGTAAGAAAACACAACGTTCGTGTGTCTAAAAAACACTAGCGCCGAATAAATATTTCGCAATAAAAAAAAATGTTGGTTAGCGTTGTAAAAATTTATTGTCTATAATTCTTAAAAATTGTTAGTTCCAAATAAGTCAAATTAGTAAATATATTATTATACAGAACTTTAAATGAAAAAATTATTGATGTATAATTGGCTTATAAAAAACCACGTTCAAATATGGTTAATATATTGATTGGTGGTACAGTAAATTTTTAGTTGAAATAATTACAAATTTGTTCCTGTAAACATTTAATTGGCCAAATTATCAATTCAGTTCCTCCAATTAAATATTGATCATGTCTTTTTTTAATTCCACAGTTTAAGTCTGCCCAATTATGTATATTTTTCTGTAGAGGAACGTGGTCTATAATTCAATAGTATAAGTATACGATGTATATTGTAATATGTTGAACCTAAGCAAATAATTCAATAAGGATAAGAAACTATTTTTTATTTAAATAATTTCAATTGTTAATTTTTTTTTTAACATTTGCAATTAATTAATTTGGATTACATTATGTGTAAAATCAAATATAAAGGGATATAATATTCATTATTTAACCAATGTAATTTATACTATATTTATACAGTTTTATTAAAGTATGACACAAATGGCAATGTTATTTGTAAGGAAACAGAACGTTCATGTGTATAAAAAAACACTAAGTAGCGCCAAAAAAATATTTCGCAGTCAAAAAAACAATTTTGGTTAGCGTTGTATAAAATACATTTTTGCAATAATTGTCCAATATTCCAAATATTCCTAATATAATATTATCACCAAATGAGTACCAAATAAGTCAAATTGTTAGATATATGTCAATAAAAAATGTTCCTGTAAATTTTTAGTTGGGCCAAATCATTATTTAGTTCTTCCAACTAGAAGTTTATAGTGTCCCTATATTAAACCATAGTTAAAGTAAGACTGTTGTTTATAAAAACTTTTACAATTAATTAATTTGGATAACAATATGTGTAGAATAAAATATACAGGGATATAATATACATAATTTTACAAATGTAATTTATACTATATTTTTACAGTTTTATTAAAATATGACGCAAAAGGCAATGTTATTTGTAAAATAACAGAACGTTCATGTTTCTAAAAAACACTAGTGCCGAATAATTTTTTCAAACAAAAAAACGATTTTGGTTAGCGTTGTATAAAATTATTGTCCAATATTCCAAATATTATTAGTATCAAATAAGTCAAAATGTTAATTATATTATTATACAGCATTAAATCAGAAATTTATTGAAATTTTTCTTATAAAGATACCTCTTCAAAAAACAAAATATATTGGACACAAGATTTACAAGTAAATCAGTAGCTCTTCCAAAAATAAAAATTTGGTCCAAATAAACTTACAGGGTACAAAACATTTCTAGTTGGACCGACTCAATAAAAACTGGGTCCAACTAAAAGTTTGGATATTATAGGGATTAGGGGTAAAACAAAATTTGTAAACGAAATAAATAAATAAAAATTTGTTCCTGTAAATATTTAGTTGGGCATATTCATTTACAAACCCGTAAGTTTTTATTGTGAAACACTTCGATCTAAAGGGAAAAAACCATTAATATAATGTAATGTAACTCATTATACAGATTAAGCTTTATACAATTTTATGGTGTTAGTAAAAAAAAAAGAATTCAGAAATTATAAGCACTTTGAAAAACGAATTTCTTTAAAATGGCATGAAAGTATGTAATACTTAAAAATTTGTATTAATTTATATAAAATTATAAATTAATACAATTTTTTAAGTATATGTACAGTAAGTTTTTTTTCTAAGTTAAATTACAAACCTTGAATGCCTTGAAAGGGAAGCCATCCATTGGTAACAACTCTATATGTAAAGTGTGGTTATGTTATTGAGTTTTTTATTTTATGTTAGTAGGTCACTATTCCAGTAACGTTTGGTACCCCTTTGGGCATTTGTGACCATTCGTAGTGATATATTTGGGAACGCATGTATTGGTCTTATTGTTGAAGGCTTAGAAGGTTCCCATATTTGAATTGATTAATGTAATGTAACTCATTATACGGATTAAGCTTTATACATTTAAATGATGTTAGAAAAAAAAAAAATTCAGAAATTATAAGCACTTTGAAAAACGAATTTCTTCAAAATGGCATGAAAGTATTAAATACTTAAATTTGTTTATTATTATATAATTATAAACTTGTTAATAATACAATATCATTTAAACCACTTTAGCAGATACCAAAATAATTCTTTTTTTATTTTACTTTACAAAAATATGTACAGTACGATTTTTGTCTAAGTTATATTACAAAGCTTGAATGTCTTGCAAGGAAAGCCATCCATTGGTAACAGCTCTATTATGTAAAGTGCGGTTATGTTATTAAGTTGTTTATTTTATGTTAGTAGGTCTTGGAGGCCTAAGACATTGCCTTTTGCGCCATATTTAAATACAATTGGTTCAATATAGTATAAATTACAGTTTTTAAATAATGTATATTATATCCCTTTATATTTTATTCTACACATAATGTTATCCAAATTAATTAATTGTAAATGTATTTAAAAACAACGGTCCTACTTCAACTATGGTTTAATAACACAATACTTTTTTAGTTGGACGAGCTAAATAAATAATTGGCCCAGCTAAATGTTTACAGCAACAAAATTGTATTTAGTTATTCCAATTAAAAAATGTATTGTACCCTTATACATATAATCACCATATATTAGTTAAATCAAGTTTTTATTAAGTCAGTCCAACTAGAAATGTTTTGTACCCTTATTATAACCATAGTTTTGGTTAGACCAACTTTGTATTTTTGGAAGAGTTACAGGGGGATGTTGATAGATCGCCTCCTCATGGTACCCTTTGGGTAACGTTCATCTCATTGAACGGCTAAAGATCTATCTTTTTAGCGGCCGAACTGTCCGGCTCCCAACACTATCAATATCAATATAAATGGTATTTGATATTAAAATGAAGTATAGTTGTATAAGTTAAAGTGTGATTTTTCAGTAAAATGTGTTTCACTAATTAGAGCTATGTCAATAATATTGTTGTTTAATATAGTTCGTAACTCATTTTTGTGCTATTGAAGTCCATTAGCATTCTAAAGAAGTACTTTAAGATAAGTTTTATTAAGATTAGAATCATTATGCATTTCTTGTAAACAATTTTAATTATTACTGTTATTAACAAGTATATTATGGAGTTGATTAATGATTTGAGATCAGTTAGAAATGAAGAAAAAATGTTAGTAAAATCTTTGTCAGCATTATTTGTATTTTGGGGTTGAGTATTGTTACTATAGTAAGATTGTTGAGTTTTTTTCGCGTATGATTAATGCATGTTGGGATATTGTACAATAGGGTGTATTATTTGGGTTTTACCGACAGGGGCCTTTACATTATTTACAAAATTATGTTCAATATTATGGTTTAAACAAGTAATGAACAAAACATTTCTAGTGGGACTGATTTAATAAAAACTTGATCCAACTAAAATTGAGTATTACCTATATGGATAAGGGGACAGTAAATTTATAGTTGAAATAAAGAAATACAAATTTGTTTCTGTAAACATTTATTTGGTCCAATTATTTATTTAGCTCTTCCAACTAAAAAAGTATTGTGTCCCTATATTAAACCATTGTTTAAGTAGGATCGTTGTTTTTAAAATTATTTACAATTAATTCATTTAGATAACATTACATTAATTTAGAAAAACATTATGCGTCATATAAAATTTAAATGGATAAAATCTACATTTTTTAACAAACGTTATTTAAACTATGTAAAAACAATTTTTTTTTTAAGTATGACGCAAAAAGCTATGTTATTTGTAAGAAAACAGAACGAGCATGTGTATAAAAAAACACTAGCGCCGATTAAATATATCGCAAGCAAAAAAACAAATTTGGTTATCGTTGTATAAAACAATTTCAATGTATTCCAAATACTTCTAATATTATTAGTACCAAATAAGTCAAAATGACAATTATATTATTATACAGAGCATTAAATCAGAAATGTATTGATAAATAATTTTCTTATGAAGCCACCCCTTCAAACAACGAAATATATTGGGCACAAGATTTACAGTGTGATCGCTATAAATTTAAGTAAATCAGTAACTCTTCCAAAAACAAAAAGTTGGTCTTTATAAACTTTTGGTTAATATAAGGGTATAAACCCTTTCTAGTGGAACTGGCCTAATAAAAACTTGGTCCAACTAAATGTTTAGCAATTATAGGGATTAGGGGTAAAACAAAACTTGTAAACGAAATAACTAAATGAAAATTTGTTTCTGTAAATATTTAGTTGGGCCAATTCATTATTTAGTTATTCCAACTAGAAATTTATCGTGTCCCTATATCAAACCATAGTAAAAGTAAGACCTTTCTATTTAAAAACATTTACAATTAATTCATTTGGATAACATTATCTGTCGAATAAAATATAAAGGGATATAATATACATTATTTAAAAACTGAAATTTATACTATATTGATACAGTTTTATTAAAGTATGGCGCAAAAGGAATTGTTGTATCTAAAATAACAGAACGTTCATGTGTCTAAAAAAACACTAGCGCCGAATATATATTTCGCTAGCAAAAAAAACGATTTTGGTTATCGTTGTAAACAATAATTGTCCAATATTCCTAATATTATTAGTACCAAATTAGTCAAAATGTTAAATATATTATTATACAGAGCTTTAAATCAGAAAATTATTGATGAATAAATTTCTTATAAAGAGCCGTTCAAATAGCAAAATATATTAGGCATAAGATGTACTTTGTGATAAGTAACTCTTCCAAAATAACAAAGTTGGTTGAACTAAAACTATGGTTAATATGAGGGTACAAAACTCTAGTAGGACTGACTTAATATAAACTTTGGTGGGCGTAACTGCTATAGCATTACGACAATTTCTGTCAATTGAGAACCACTTTGTATTGATATGATTGGATGATCGGAATGCCGTAAAATTGTACCTAACCTATTAAGTGCAACGAGAAGAAATTATCTTTTACTACTTTTGATCCACCAAAGTAAAGCAAACACACCATGACAAAACCAATACCTTTTTAATCATCGCATCGATACTAAAACCTGAATAGACTGAAATAACTGTTGAATTTAAATGGTAAAAAAATGTCATTATATTCAATTATTATTAAATGTTATTCTAATATTATATTATGTTTTTTTGTGTCAATAATACAATCAGTCGGTATAATTTAAGGAACAAAATTATCAACAGTATACACAACCCAAAAATGCTATAACAGTGCATAATAAAACAGAAAAAGTATTCATAGATTTACAAACTCAGATAATGTGCCGTGTTAACTCTGTTAACTCACTAAAGTGGGTATGAAACACAACAAGTGCCTAATACAAGCTCAATTAGACATTATATGGTTACCGTAGATAGTAATGGTATGGTTTACACAGAAACGGAACAGCAATATTGTATTCGATTTTTAGAGACGCTAATAAACTGTCATAGAGAATTCTTTGATTGTTTATTAAGTTAAGATGAAAGGTATACAAGTCATTGTGATATATGTATGTGTGAAACAACTTATATAGGAACAAGAAATTCAAAACAAGTGTTTAGAGATTCCTGAAAATCACGTTACGACTCTGGAAGATAATTAAGATATCTGGAGACCGAAAGTAATTAAATAGGTGGTTCCCATAGGAATAAGCCAGTTCAGTGGGGTTGAGGCACAGTAGGACAGAGCATAGTAGGGTTGGGGCACAGTTGTGTTATGGTAAATTGTACTTAATATTGAATGGAACACAATAATAATGTACTATACAGTTTATCGGCTGATAATAGCTGTCATTTTGGACATTCAAGGAAACTATCAAATCTGTGTATTTCTGAAATCATTGGAAAGCATGTAAAAGGATATTAAGCAAGGATTTCAGAACAATCAGTTTTCCTATTTAGTAACTTATTCCATAAAAAAAGGAAACCATTCAATTTCAAGACGCCTCAGACTAACTACTAAATTCCATAGATTCGATTGAACGGTGATTTTTTATATTATTGTTTATGAAATCTTTCGACTTTGTTTTAATCTATAACTACATGTATGTTTGTGTTTCCAACGTTATTAACAGCTTCGAACAGCAAAAAAGCTCTCACGAAAAACCAAAAAAGGAAGGCATTTTTCTTTGTTTTGTTTTTTATGTGTACCTATTCCTGGAACTTAAATTTTGAAAACTATTCACAATGTAAACTTGGTGTTGCTCTCTATAATATAAACAATTTCAAGATTCCTATTAAGAAAATAACAAAAAAAATAAACACATCTCCAAATATAATTATTTATTTACAACTTAATTTTGTTATCCGTTATTATTTAATTGTAGTTGTTGTTGTAAATATTAATTTTTTTTTTTGTATGAGTCAGTTTGTTATCCAAACAATTATAATTGCAAAGATAGTCTATTCAGTCATTGTTCAAGATGCGTATATTTTTAAATAAACATTAAAAATAACACCAACATTGAGGGGTTAGGTTAAGGGAGGAAGTGGGTTTATAGTTCATTAGACATTTAGAATGTCTAGTACGTAATGGATATTAGAAATCGTCGTTCAGTATAAGAATGAAGTCGGAGGAAAAATAAGTGTTCGATAAAATCCAAAAACAAACGATGCCGCACAAAAAAAGCAAACGGTGCGTTGAAAATAAAAACAATCGGTACAGAGGCAGTAGTTGAAGCAGCACGGAACGGCAATCTGATACAGTCGGTGGTGGTGGTTATAGGTGGGGATGAGAAGGTGGAGTGGCAGTCGAAATAAAACTCAAACATACCGTTTGTGTTTACTTTAACTGTTGTTGTGCACAAAATATATTCATTATACACATTCGCGATAATATGCGTAAAGGTTTAAAACTAGTCCAACACGTACAATATTTTTTCATACCTAGTTAACTATCCGGATTGTTCGGTTCTCAGTAATTCGTTCAAAGTTCGTAATTATTCTATTTTATACAATAATAAATTTTGACCATTGATACAAGAATAATTTGATTCTATGTATTATTTATTATGTACTGAGTTATTGGTTTGTAATAATAATGTTTATGACATTTTTGCCAAATTATACCGACCGATCGTAAATTTACCGTAGTGGATTTGTCAAGATTTTTCCTAGTCTAAAGTTACGATAATTTTTTTCCCGTAAACTAACCAACTAGATTAATATACCTATCTATAATATTTAAAACGTACGTGGTTGGTACTTTAGTTGGTCAAAAGTAGAAAATAACAAATCCCATTATGGTTAAAATCGAATAAACCGAAAACAGAACTGTTTGTTAAATAATGTATTCACTGTATCAATAGCATGCTATAGCATTCATTAAATTGTTTTGTGTTAACATTCGAAGTAAAATGAATATTTAGATTTTTGTTCATAAAATAATTATTTTATTTCTGTAATAGTAGCAAATGGTTTTAATAGAATAAAAGTGACAATTGGCATTATTATTATATTATAATATTGAACCACCATTTAATACAGTTTCACTTACGGTGTGAAAATGAGCAATAGCTAATTATACGCTAATAAATAAGTACTCGTATCTCTACCAGAACAAACTACCGTCCCCGTAAGTTTTTATTGTGAAAGACTTCGATCTTAAGGGAAAAAAACCATAAATATAATGTAATGTAACTCATTATACAGATTAAGCTTTATACGTTTTTATGGTGTTAGTAAAAAAAAAGAATTCAGAAATTATAAGCACTTTAAAAAACGGATTTCTTCAAAATGGCATGAAAGTATGTAATACTTAAAAAAATGTATTAATTTAAAATTATAAACTTGTTAACAATACAATATCATTTTATCGACTTTAGCAGACACCAAAAAAACCTTTTTTTTTTACAAAAAAAAACAAGCTATACAAAAATATTTACAGTAAGTTTTTTTTCTAAGTTTATTACAAAGCTTGAATGCCTTGAAAGGGAAGCCATCCATTGGTAACAACTCTATATGTAAAGTGTTGTAATGTTATTCAGTTTTTTATTTTATGTTAGTAGGTCTCTATTCCAGTAACGTTTGGTACCTCTTGGGGCATTTGTGACCATTCGTAGTGATATATTTGGGAACGCATGTATTGGTCTTATTAATGAAGGCTTAGCAGGTTCCCATATTTGAATTCCATAAGCCTATATTGGTCGTATTATTGATTGGTCTTATGTATAAGTAATTTAGTTTTGAGTGGCAGCTTGGATTTAAGAATCCGGCAGAAAAGATGCAATATAATAATATTTGATTTTTTCATTTATTCGTTGATGTGAGGTCCCCAGGTTAGACGTTTGTCTGGTATTAATCCAAGATACGTGTCCTAACGTGTCGAAAAAATTTTGAAAATCACCTTGACGTATTACATAACGAGGAGGACAATAGACTGCCCAAATAGTAATTGAACATTATTAATATTTATTGACACGCTTGTCGCTTAAATGTGTTGTTTTTGGTACGGTCTGATTTTGTTGTGTTGTATGGTATTTGATATTAAAATAGAAGTACCAGCGTGAGATGAGCCATCAGGATGATTAGTTTTGTATGAAGTATAGTTGTATAAGTTAAAGTGTGATTTTTCAGTAAAGTGTGTTTTACTAATTAAAGCTGTGTCAATAATATTGTCGTTTAATATAGTTCGTAACTCATTTTTATGTTATTGAAGTCCATTAACATTCTAAAGAAGTACTTTAAGATAAGTTTTATTAAGATTAGAATCATTATGCATTTCTTGTAAACAATTTTAATTATTACTGTTATTAACAAGTATATTATGGAGTTGATTAATGATTTGAGATCAGTTAGAAATGAAGAAAAAATGTTAGTAAAATCTTTGTCAGCATTAATTGTATTTTGGGTTTGAGTATTGTTACTATAGTAAGATTGTTGAGTTATTTTGGCGTATGATTAATGTATGTTGGGATTATGTACAATAGGGTGTATTATTTGGGTTTTACCGACAGGGGCCTTTACATTATTTATAAAATTATGTTCAATATTATGGTTTAAACAAGTAATGAACAAAACACTTCTAGTGGGACTAATTTAATAAAAACTTGATCCAACTAAAATATCGTTATTATCTATATGGATTAAGGGTACAGTAAATTTGTAGTTGAAATAATTAATTACAAGTTTTTGATTTTTATAAATATTTATTTGGCCCAATTATTTATTCAGTTCCTCCAAAAAGATATTTATCTTTTTCCTTTTTTTTCCACGGTTTAAGTCTGCCACACTATGTACATTTTTCTGTGTAGGGACCTGGTCTACAATTCAATAGTAAAAATATATAATGTATACTATATATTGGACCTACACAAATAGTTCAATAAGGATAAGAAACTATTTTTATTTAAAAAATTTCAATTGTTAATTTTTTTTTTTTTAACATTTGCAATTAATTAATTTGGATTACATTATGTGTAAAATAAAATATAAATTGAGTATGATATAAATTATTTAAAAAATTGAATGTATACTATATTGATACAGTTTTATTAAAGTATGACGCAAAAGGCAATGTTATTTGTAAAAAAACAGAACAACCATGTGTCTAAAAAACACTAGCGTAGAATAAATATTTTGCAAGCAAAAAAACAATTTTGATACAGAGGTTTAAATCAGAAAATTATTGATGAATAAGTTTCTTATAAAGAAACCCGTTCAAATAACAAAATATATTGGGCACAAGGTTTACCGTGTGATCGCTATAAAAATAAGTAAACTAGTAACTCTTTCAAAAATACAAAGTTGGTCCAACTTAAACTATGGTTAATAGAAGGGTACAAAACAAATCTAGTTGGACTGGCTTAAAAAAAACTGGGTCCAACTAAAGTTTGGCTATTATAGTGTAACGTCGCTACTTAACTAGCTTACCAAACTAGTCTAAGTGCTCGTCGATAAGGCTAAAATAGACGGCCCCTGACGGGAAACGGTTGGGTAGTCCGTTTTACGCCTAAGTAACCCTAAAGTCTCCTTTATAAATTTAATATATCGCCCGAGGAGCTAAACGGGCGGTCACACTAAAATAACGGTAGTCGACACTCAGGTTATGGCAGGCTACAAAGTATTTATTAATAACTAAAGAAGCAGTGGTGAATCAATATACAAAATATGCAATATATATATATATATATATATATACAGTCTGACCTGAATACTGGCTGGTGATGTTTGGATCAGACCGGAGTCAAGCGGTGCGCACACGGAGATGACCGGTGATAACAGTAGGCGAATAAAGGTACACAAATAATAATAAAGATGGCCGTATGGTGTGCGTAGGCGCGTGATGGTAAATCTCGACTCAAGAGCATAACAATAGTATGCAACGCGAATGTCATCTCAATGTGTCAGCGCTCCCTACCTAATTAGGTAATTAGTGATGTGTCAATAGGTTCGGGGCGCGAAGTAACGGTCGGGTGAAATGTGACCGTTACAACTTGCCCCTCCCCCGTTGGGGTCCGACCTCGGACCTTGCCATACAAAACAAAGGGTAGTCAACAAAAAGAAAAACGAATAAAAAGAAAATGTTGAACAAAGCTCCTGAAAACAAAGGTATGGATAAGAGGGGAAGGCACACCTATAGCTTGGCGAACTTCTGGCTAGCTTCTGGTGTATTTCCTAACTTCTCGGCCTGATGAGTCCTTGAGGAAATCCCTCGGTTGAGTCTAGCCCATGGTCGTGTTCCCGTCACATAGGGCTGACTCGCCCTGTCGTCGCTTTGTTGATAAAGCTCGGGGCAAAAATCCTAAATCCATTGGTCTTCTCAAAGTTCCCCGTACTCATAGTGGCCTTTGTATAATATTATTAATTACATTCAAAAATGAAATTGAGATTAATTTATGTAATTATGGGTCACAACAGGTGTGAGTGTGAGTCCTACGAAAAATGGTGATAAAAACTAAAATGTCATGGAATCACATATTTACGCATTTAAGTTAACTTAATGGTCGTGGGGAAAAAGCTGCTTAAAAAACCACGCCATGTACAAATGTCCTTAAGTTAAAGAACGCACACATCAGGGGTGTTTTTAAATCGTGTGGGAGTCTTGAAAGTTAAAATTACAAGTCAAAATAAAAAAAAAATAGCCCAGTATCCAGGTCGTATTCGTTTTATGTTTTTATCAGAATATTATATAAACATTATGCATGTGATACAAAAATACAGGATTGTTTCTTGACGTTAGCAGACTAGCGCCGTAGGTATCGCATGCGCCTATCATAATTACTCAAAACGGAAACTATACTATGTGCTTTATACAATAGAAATCAAAATAAAAGCATTAATAAGTACAAGCATTGTCCTTAAAAGGACATTTTTTAAATATCATGCTGTGCCATGTACCGCTGCTTGGCTCTAAAACTCAAAACAAAATATATATATTTTATGTGTATATGTACCATGCTAAACGTGTTATTACTATAATGTTGTAAGGCAATATAATTTCATGCACAGAATTTGCCTTGGAGAAACCGCTATGTTATAATATACATAATATAAAAATCCTATAGATCTACAGACAATATACCCTTTTTGTTGTCTGCGCCCACATAGTGCTATGTACCCGCGCGCGTTTGCTTACCTAAGCAAGAATAGGCCCTAGCGATGACCGTTATCGTTTCTCCTTTGCTGTGTATATTGCGGCTGTGTAAAGCCAGTCATTTGTGTTTTGTTCGGGGCTTGAATATGCCGTTGCTAATCCGAGTGAGTGAAAATTTAAGTGTAATTGTAATGCTTTAAATTTTTGTAACGTAATTTGTTACTCGATTACCTATAGTGAATTATTCCGAAATAAACTGGAATAAATTGGAATGTCCAAATTTAAAATAAATTATCGTTCGAGAACCGCTCTGGGTAGTATAATTTTTCACTCTTATAACCTCGTGTTCAAAAACAAAATTGTGAAAACTAATAAGTGTACGCGAAGTGTCGTATTATATATTTAAATTCGTGACAAAATGATAAGTGCCGTTATTAGTACGAGATGCCGTTTTTATTAAATACATTGGTAATTCAATCCGTGATATTCGGAGACAAAAGCCGTAAAAAATTATATAAATCGCCGATTTAATTCTGCCGGTAAAAATAATAAAATAAAAGTCCACTGCAAATTTCAGGGATAAAAATGTGCCGTAAATAAATAAATCATCGGTGATCAGCCGGAATAAAATATAACCCACATGTGCAGATGACCGCGCACGAAACACAAATTAACAATGTTCACCTAAAAATCAGTTCGGTCGAATAAAATAGAGGTTAGCTACGCCTTTCTCTTAAACTACCTACACGCCCGATTTTCAAATTTAAAAGTTAAGTGTTAAATTTTGTGGAAAAAATTGAGGTCCCTTGACCTTAAACAATTCGAATGTTCGGGTGACTACAATTGGCAAACGTGCGACGAAAAAAATCATGACACGGCATTCATCAACATAAAACAAACGACAAGCCGGTAACACTGCTTGGCGGCAACATGGCATCACTGTTGGATGGCAACATGGCAACACTGCAGGACGGCAAGACGGCAAATAATGGCAACTAATGGCCAAACGGCAGCATGGTAACACTGCAAGACGGCAAAACGGCAAGACCATAACAAACCGACCGGCGCCCGTAGGCAAGTACTATATATTATACGTCGGCAAAAACAATGCGGCATGATAACAGACATATGGTATTCTCGTAATTAAAAACAATAATAAAAAAAATCTTGACCTAGTTTTTTTGTATTGTAGGTCGAATAATATGGGTCACGCTTGAAATTTGGTTAATAAAGAAATACGACGCGTTTTCACAAAACAAAATAAAATAGTATATTACTATCGATAGACACTAATTTTATATAACAAATGGATAGTAAAAACAATTATTTAATTCTAGAGGGATTCCGAGACTTGTGAATACTAAGGAATTCCTTGCTCAAATCATAAAACAAGTCGCCCATGACTGATAATCTTACGTTAATTCCTCGACTTATCAGTTCCTCCCATATGACTTGGGCTCCAAAGGACGGCGCTATTCGGTCTCGACTCATCCCGATGGCGGGAATTGTCAACCACTTAAAATTATTGGCCACGAGGTAAGCAGCCAGTTGGCGCACTGCTTCCCTGTACCCCGTTTTAGTCGGTTTCCCATTAAACTTTTCCTTTGTTAATAGGGTGACAATTAATACGGCGCCCCTACGTTGAACACACAGACGACTGGAGATCCTATCGTGCACTGATGGCTTCCCAAAGCTCGCCGAAAAGAAACGGGCTATGCCTCGTGTCTGACGGCGGCATTCGTCAAAGTCCGACGACGCGCAGTGAGCTAATATTACGCCGGACCCGCGGAAGAAATCCATCAGTGGCGCATTTTCTAGACGAAGAAGGACTCCATCGAAAAGCAAATCTACACTGGTCATCGCTGCAATATAATTAAGAACTAGTTTTATCTTAGCTTTAAGTTACTTAAGTTAGATTAAGCCTACACTATAACTAATAAGTATTGGGGTCAGTAGGTGTGTTTATAAAGGACTATCTGCATAGTTAACCCTTCTTCTTCGTAAGCGCGGCTCTATGGCGTTATCGCCTGCTAAACAAAATTCCGTAACTTTGCGCCTAATTATTTGGATTAACCAATGTATAATAATATACCCTAACAATGCTCCCACAAGATAGAACGCGTATTTGTGGTTCGTTATATTAGTATAAACGTTATCAAACTGCTCTGCCGAGTCTATCTGGGTGATCAAATCGTCCAATGATTTCGAAGTTTTCGTTAAATCAGTAAGATCGTTCGCGATAGGAATAAGATGAATCGGTTTCCTTAAAGTCGCGTTTTTAATTTGCTTTAGCTTCTCCGATACTTCGATTGTATTGTTTAAGAAGTCTAAAGTAGGAATAAAATCCGTATGTATATACCGTCCGCTATTTATTGCGATTGCCCTTAGAATGGTATGAGGGGTATGTACCTCACAATTATTTTTAATCTTCAACAAGCCTGATCCCACCAGTTCTATAGTATACGTATATGGGCTGCAAATTATTGTAATATCGATCGGGTTCAGCGCTAAATATAACCACGCGTTTCTACTCTGTAATTTAGTGAAAATTGGCAATGTGACAAAGTTATGTCTCATATCGCAAATCGCAGGAATTTCGGACCTTGTTAAGAAAAATAACGTTTCACACGTTTGTATCGGCCTACGTGGAAATTGTTGTGGATATAAACAGATATATGCGGTCCTTACATGTTTACACTTATTGTACGCGTCTAAAGTCATTGGTACAAATGTTTCCCTATTAATCCCTGTGGCCAAAAATTCGATTGTCGGCTGTATGTAAGTCACCTGATTTTGTGATAGCTTACTCGGAAAAGGCGTGATATGAAAGATTTGGTAAATTTGTTTTTGGCAAATAGGTATTTCTTTATTATAAATTAAGTTATTTTCCGTGAAAGCTACCGATAAATCTGTCAGACTGACAAAATCTAAGATATTAAAACGTGAGCTAAGTGGTATAGGCAGTTGTTCATTTTCCGGTAGATCTTTTTCAATTGATCTAAGCTGTTCTACCAAAATACTAGTGTTGACTACGTTTGGGTGTATTTGACCCAGACGAGCAGTTGAAATTGCAGTAATTAAATCTCGCGATTCTAAATTAAATTCATTAATGCTACTATTAAGATTCATTATGTATTCCAAAACATTTTCTGATAATGAATAATCGTCCAAAGTATTTTTTAATTTATCTTGCTGGCCTTGTACTTCTACCAAAATATTACTTAACTTAACTGTATTATTATTTAATTTTTCGGCCAAAGATTTAATATTATTTAATCCGGATTGTAAAATTATTGTTTGTTTTTTCTGCAATTTCAACGCTGTCTTAGTACGCTGCGTATTGTTATTGATGTGATGATTTATTTCTACTAAATCATCTTCATCCAGAGTACCGAACATAAACCTACTAATAGTGCCTAACACGTTTATTAGCGCTCGTTTTTCCCTAAAATATAATAAATGATGTAAATCTTCGTAATACCTATCCATTTCGTACAATGAATGCGTCATTAAATTATTAAAATTGAAACAAGTCTTAGTTAAACGCGCAGCTTGATTTGAGCAGGTTTTTTCTAAGCTTTCTCGCATAATATTAATATCCCTATACTTTTGCTCATAATTCTTAATATCGATGAAAACTACCAACCTATATGAAGTTTTTGTAAATTTTATATCGTGCAGATTTTCAAAATAGATTCCTGAACTATTAATTTGCGTATTTGTATAGTGGCTATTTTGCCCTAACTCTAATACTACTAGGAGGGTGATAATGGAAATCAAAGATATTACTCGCGCCATTTTAATAGGACAACAAAGGGGCAAAGTATTAAAACGAAAATATTGAATAATCGTAAATGTCAAAAATTGACTTACTAATTTATCCGTGAAGTTTAATTTTTTCAAGTAATCCGTATATGTAACTATCGAGTTACTTGTAGTTGCGCGAAAACACCGATATGTAATACGATAACGAAAGGAGTAAATGTCTTGAAATAAGGTCTGACTAAAATATTATTTAAAAAATAATAAAATTGTTAACGACACTAAGTAATGTAATTAAAATTTACAATAAGGTAAACGAATAAAATCAATAAAATAAAAGTTATTAAAGTTTAGATCCGTAAACACCGGTCGTATAAAATGAAATGTATTTAAGCGCACAAAATAAAAAAATAAAAAATAAATTGAAGTTAAGTACGATGATTCTCGACGCGAAGTTCTGTTGATAAAAGTAGTGTAGTGAACAGGGCGATGAGAACGACTGATCGTGAGACACTCCTGTATCTAGCGAGAGCCACGGCTACTGGCTTACCGGTAAACAGAAGTGCTTACCAAGCATTTCATTGTCTTTTCCTATCAAACGCGTTGCTACTGCCTGGGAAAATTTCATTGTCCCTATCAAATTTCGCTTTGGTAATTTATTCGTTATGATTAAAAGAAAACAAATATTGTAGCGTAAACATAGCGTGAAAATTATTTTTATTTGATAAAGATAAAAATTTAACGGCTTTGTGCCGAACAAAATTAGGGAAGTGCTGAAAGTGAAAATAGAATAATATAAAATTATTAATTTATTAATTTTCCCGAGAGTTATATGGCTTGATTTGGTCTACATGGACTGGTGCATCCACCAGTTGGCCATGTTTTGGTAACTTAACTAAATAGCTGTAAGGGCCTAACTTCTTCATTACTTCATAGGGGCCTTCATAGCGATTAGAGAACTTATTGTCACGTACAGGGACTTTTACCAAAATTTTTTCACCTACGTTATATGAAATATTATTACCCAAATTAGCTTTCTTCAAATCAGACTTTAACGCTGCATTTTTTATAATTTCTGGTAATGTTTTCCTAACATACTAACTTATCTATTTCTGATATAATGTTTTCATCGGTGGGTTTCATCGGTATAAGCGCGATATCGTAAATGCTTTTCGGGTTATACGCGTGCAATAAATAGTGCGGTGTATATTGCGTTATTTCATGCTTGGAAGTGTTATAAGCGAAAACTATATAAGGTAGATAGTCAACCCACTTATTATTTTCTTGTACGTACGGTGCTTACATGTCAATTAAAATTTGGTTCTGTCTCTCTACTTGTCCTTGCGAAGTCGGTTTGAAAGGTATTCCGAATTTCTTATCAATATGTAGGGCTTCTAAAAGCTCAACCACTACTTTTGCAGAAAAATGTGTACCGTTGTCACTTCGAACGATTTTTATTGGGCCGTACTTTAAAATAAATTCTAATAGAAATTTAACTGTGGACCTAACGTTTGCGTGCTGATAAGCTTTGGCTACACAATATTTAGATACGCGATCAGTAGCGACTAAAATGTATTTATTACCCCTTGAACTTTGTAACGGTCCTACGTAATCCAAATAAATTTCTTGCATAACTTCCCCTTTATCCAACGGATAATGCCCTATCGTAGGTGGTTTAGGCTGTTTGTGGGGTTTTCGTTTTTGGCACGCGGAACAAGATAAAACATAATTTTTAATGTCTTTGCGCATCTTAGGCCAAAAATATTTTTATTTTATTTTAGCATAAGTCCTACTAAAACCTAAATGCGCGCTTAGGGGACTATCATGATTCTCCCTAATAATATCATTAATATATTTGTTAGGTAATGCCAATGTTAATTTATTAGAATTTGTATAGTTCGACTTATAGTATAAAACGCTGTTATTCTTAAATAAGTAATTCTTAGCTTTACTTAACCATTTTTGATCGCTTAAATCAGGGTTCCTAACGGCTGTTATAATATGCTGTAAATATTTTATATGTTCGATTTTTTATTTTTAAAAGTTCCCTTAGTTAAGTCAGTTAATGGCTTAGCTATCTTACTATAGCTAACCACAAATCTACGAAAGAAGTTGGCGAGGCCTAAAAATGATCTTAGCTGCTTAATTGTGCGCGGGGTGGGAAACTTTCTTATAGACTCTAGTCCTTCATCAGTCGGTCTGATACCCCTAGTGTCAATAATATTGCCTAAAATTTTTATTTCTTGATAGCCGAACTTACATTTGGAAGGCTTTAGTTTTAAATTATACTTTAAGAAGCGCTCAAAAGTAAATTCTAACGAAATCAAATGGTCATCAAAAGTTTTCCCGTAGGCGACGGTGTCGTCGATATAATTCACTACATGCTTATACATTAAACCTGCTAGTATTCTACACGCCGCGCCTTGATAGATTTCTACTGCATTACATATTCCCATTGGTAAAACGCGAAAAGCATAATGGCCCGTTGCTGTCGAATATGCGGTAAAAGCTCGCGAGTTTTCGGCCAACGGTATCTGATAATAACCTGCGTTTGCGTCCATACATGAAAAGTATTGGTTTCCGCCTAATGTATCGTAAATATTTTGAATTAGTGGCACTGGAAAACTTTCCTTATAAATAATAGAATTAAGTTGCCTGTAGTCTAAAACCATTCGATATTCTCGCGGGATTGACGCATGCTTATTACCTTGGGGCATATTTTTACCTACTAAAAATACAGGATTAGAATATGGACTATTTGATTTTTCAATAATACCGGCTTTTAGTAATTCCTGTGTCTGTCTTTCGACTTCCTCCCTTTCGACGTGACTTAATTTAAAATTAGGAATATTGATTATTCGATCGCTCGATAATTTAAATTCAACGGGTTTAATTTTTACTTCGCCCAAATCATATTTAGATTTTGAAAAAATAGCGCTATATTTATTTAAAAGATTATGTAATTTATTATATTCGAAGTCGGATAGCGCCGGGTTGATATCAAATTCTATGTTGGGAACACTTTCATCGCGTGGGGCCTGTTCGCGGAATTTATTACTGACCGTTAGCGCCTGCTCTGTGACGCGCGCGTCCTAAGTACAATCGCCGTGTCGAATTTCGTCTGGACCGTTACCATTTACAATATTATTCTCACAAGTGTAGTCATGATTTTTAATTCGTTGCTTTAATATTTGCTTTCTGACGGTTAAATCATCGTCATCATTTATTATAGTTATTGTTTGAAATTCATTAATTTTATTAGCGTCGGGTTTGAACATAAGAGGTGTCCAATGACGGTGTGAGAACAATATCATAACGTAATTGCGATTTGGTTTTGAAAAGGCAATGGTACCTTCTTCATATGCCCTATCGGATTTCGAGATAACAATTAAGTTATAGTTTAAAAAATCGGCTACTGCAGCGAGATCTTCTGCTTCTAACCACACGGCAGTTTTTTCAAACTGTATTTCCAATAATTCCATAATATCATGAGAACTAACTTCAACATACTGCTCATTTAATACGCTAACGAGTGCATTGACTCCACAATAACCGTCGCGAGGGATTTGCGCTAATACACAGGCCGATGTTGCCATTTCTTGTATTCTTTCCCTGTCATCGAAATTTGGATTGTTCATCTCATTTACAACGGTGTTAACTGTATTGTCATTACCGCTAAGAAAATGTATTTGTATTTTTTCATTATAAACATTAAGTTCTATTTTAGAATCAGCGAAATTAATAATTCCCTTAAATTTATTTAAAAAGTCCACCCCTAAAAGACTGTTACAATTCAAATTTTGAACGACCGCGCATTGTATTTTTACAAGTATATCGTTGAAATATACTTCTATGATTGTTCTACCAATCAATTGTAATTTTTCTCCATTAGCAGCATATAATTGTGTCGCGCCATAGGATTTAATTACTTGTTCTTTTGGAAGTATCTTATCACTAACAACACTGACGCTCGCTCCACTGTCCAAAACAAATTTATATAATACATTATTTAGACTGCCTATTATTACTGGGTCTTTCCCTATATAATTTACATCATTAAATATACAACAACTTATGCGCTCTATTTGGGGGGGGGGGTTATCTAAAGTTGCTTGATTTACATTAAAGTCAGGTTTTTGAGAATGTTTAGTATCAAAACTCGACCTGGCTTCCGGGTTTTGACCCATTAGTTTTTTGCATTGCTTTGCTGATCGCCCGAGTTATTATCTCTATCGTCTCTCCTGTCATTGTTCTTAAAACGCGCGTTATAGTTTTTTGAATTGCGCCTATTAAAGTCTTCCTCATGACTATCCGAAAAATTTCTGTTTCTACCCCTATCGTCTCCATTATCGCGTCTTGTATTCCTATAATTTTCGTTGTTATTACTACGATTATTATAATTTCTACCGCCGTTGTTACCGCTAGATCTGTTATTGTTACCATTGTTATTATTATTGTAATTTTTAAACCATCGCTTACTAAACCCTTAAGTAAGCAAAACCAATCAAAACGTCAAATATATTATTATACAGAGACTCAAGTTAGAAAAGTTGGACCGTTGTTTTTAAAAACATTTACAATTATTTAATTTGGATAACATTATGTGTAGAATAAAATATAAAGAGATATAATACACATTATTTAAAAAATGTAATTTACACTATATTGATACAGTTTTATTAAAGTATGACGCAAACAGCAATGTTATTTGTAAGAAAACAGAAGGTTCATGTGTATAAAAAAACGCTAGCGCCGAATAAATATTTCACAAGCAAAAAAAAAATGTTGGTTAGCGTTGTAAAAAATAATTGTCCAATATTACAAATACTCAAAATATTATTAGTACCAAATTAGTCAAAATATTAGTTATATTATTATACAGAGCATTAAATTAAAAAATGACTGATAAATAAGTTCATTATAAAGTAACCCCTTCAAAAAACAAAATATATTGGGCACAAGATTTAAAGTGTGATCGATATAAATTAAAGTAAATCAGTAACTCTTCCAAAAATAAAAATTTGGTGCTACTAAAACTATAGTTAATATTAGGGTTCAAAACATTTCTAATGGGCCTGGCTTAATAAAAACTTGATCCAACAAAAAATTTGATTATTATAGGGATTAGGTGTAAAACAAAATTTGATAACGAAATAACTAAATAAAAATTTGTCACTTTCATTTATAATAATTCCTGTAGACCTGTGACCTCTCCGTCCCCTTTATGCTTTAATTCCATTATATCTATACTCTACTGGACTAGTTTTCTTGGATAAAACCCCTTTCATATAATCGCTTTGATGCTTTTCTAAAAAACCCTAAAGCCGGAAACAATATTTCGCTAGCAAGACAAACCATTTTGGTTAGCGTTGTATTATTTAATATTTTTGATACTTTTCAACCTAAATAAATAAAACTGTTAAATATATTATCATACAGAGCATTAAATCAGAAAATTATTGATATATAAATTTCTTATAAAGAAACCGTTCAAATAAAAAAATATATTGGGTACAAGATTTACCGTGTGATCGGTATAAAAATAAGTAAATTATTAACTCTACCAAAAATACAAAGTTGGTCGAACTAAAACTATGGTTAATGTAAGGGTACAAAACATTTCTAGTTGGACTGGCTTAATAAAATCAGCGTCCAACTAAAAGTTTGGCTATTATAGGAATAGGGGTATAAAAAAAAATTATATTTATATATTATAGATATTTATCTTGTCCTTAATTTTTTTCCACAGTTTAAATCTGCACAACTATAAATATTTTTCTGTGTATGAACGTGGTATACAAATCGATGATAAAAATATATGTTGTATATTTTATATTGAACCTAAACAAATAATTCAATAAAGATAAAAATCTTTTTTTTATTTAAATATTTTTAATTTTTAGTTTTCCCTTTTAAAATTATTTTCAATTAATTAATTTGGTAACTATTATGTGTCGATAAAAATTTAAATCGATATAATATTCATTATTTGACAAATGTTATTTAGTCTTTATAAAAACAGTTTTCTTAAAGTATGGCGCAAAATGCAATGTTATTTGTAATAAAACAGAACGTTAAAAAAACAATAGTGCCGAATAATTCTTTCGCGAGTATAAAAACAATTTTGGTTAGCGTTGTATAAAATTATTGTCCAATATTCCAAATATTTCTAATTTTATTAGTACCAAATAGGTCAAAATGTTAGATATATTATTATAGAGAGTTTTAAATCAGATAATTATTGATGAATAAGTTTCTTATAAAAAAACCCGTTTAAATAAGAAATTATACTGGGCACAATTTGTTACTTATCATTGCTATAAATTTAAGTAAAAAAGTAGGTAACTCTTGCAAAAATACAAAGTTGGTCGAACTAAAAGATTATTAATTATAGGGTTTTGTGGCACAATAAATTTGTATTTGAAATAACTTAATAAACATTTGTTTTTGTAAACATTTTGTTGCGCCAATTATTTATTTAGTTCTTCCAATTAGATATTTATCATGTCCTTAATTTTTTTCCACAGTTTAAGTCTGCCCAACTATGCATATTTTTCTGTGTAGTAACGGGGTCTACAAATCGATAGTAAAAATATATGTTATATACTTTATGTTGAACCTAAACAAATAATTCAATAAGATAAGAATCTTTTTTTATTTAAATATTTTCTATTTTTAATTTTCTTTTTAAAAACATTTTTAATTAATTAATTTGGATAACATTATGTATAGAACAAAATATAAAGGGATATAATATACGTTATTTAAAAAATGTAATTTATAATATATTGATACAGTTTTATTAAAGTATGACGCAAAAGGCAATGTTATTTGTAAAAACAACAGAACGTTCATGTGCACAAAAAAACACTAGCGCCGAATATATACATCGCAAGCAAAAAAACAATTTTGGTTAGCGTTATAAAAAATAATTGTCCAATATTCCAAATATTCCTAATATTATTAGTACCAAATAAGTCCAAATGTTAGATATAGTATTATACAGAGGTTTAAATCAGAAAAATATTGATGAATAAGTTTCTTATAAAGAAACCCGTTCAAATAACAAAATATATTGTGCAAAATTTGTACCTTATCATCGCTATAAATGTATGCTCATATATTAATATGCTTAATTATTATGCTCAATTTATTATCTCATATTAACCATACTAAAACTATGGTTAATATGAGAGTACATAACTCTAGTAGGACTGACATAATATAAACTTTGGTGGGCATAACTGCTATAGCATTACGACAATTTCTGTCAATTGAGAACCACTTTGTATTGATATGATTGGATGATCGGAATGCCGTAAAATTGTACCTAACCTATTCAGTGCAACGAGAAGAAATTATCTTTTACTACTTTTGATCCACCAAAGTAAAGCAAACACACCATGACAAAACCAATACCTTCTCAACTATCGCATCGATACTAAAACCTGAATAGACTGAAATAACTGTTGAATTTAAATGGTAAAAGAATGTCATTATGTTCAATTATTATTAAATTTTATTCTAATATTATATTATGTTTTTATGTGTCAATAATACAATTAGTCGGTATAAATAAAGAAACAATATTATCAACAGTATAAACAACCCAAAAATGCTATGCCAGTTCATAATAAAACAGAAAAAGTATTCATGGAGTTACAAACTCAGATAATGTGCCGTGTTAACTCTTTTAAATCACTAAAGTGGGTATGAAACACAACAAGTGCCTAATACAAGTTAGCAAGTATAGGGTAGCAGCTACATCAGTATCGAGCTAAGGCGGAAAATGAATGACATTGGAACGGCTTAGGCTCGAAGAAATGCAAGAAGAGCTGAGTACAACGGTATGGTTGCATCACTGTGATGTGGAAGGAGACGGAAAGACCCACCACATTATTAATTATTCCCAGTAAAAATCATCATGAATGCAAAATCTGAGGCAATGGTTTGATTACAACAACAACCAAATATTCAAGGCAGCCCAATAGAAAATCCATATTAATATGATGATTTCAAACCTCCGTTAGGAGAGGAATTCCAAGAAGAAGAATGTGAACTTGAATTAAAAGGTGGTCCAATATAAGAGTGGAGTCGGAGGAAAAATAAATGTTCGATAAAATCCAAAAACAAACGATGCCGCACAAAAAACACAAACGGTTCGTTGAAAATAAAAACAATCGGTACAGAGGCAGTTGTTGAAGCAGCACGGCACGGCAATCTGGATACGGTCGGTGGTGGTGGTCATAGGTGGGGATGAGGAGGTGGAGTGGCAGTCGAAATAAAACTCAAACATACCGTTTGTGTTTACTTTAACTGTTGTTGTGCACAAAATATATTCACTATACACATTCGCGATAATATGCGTAAAGGTTTAAAACTAGTCCAACACGTACAATAATTTTTCATACCTAGTTAACTATCCGGATTGTTCGGTTCTCAGTGATTCGTTCAAAGTTCGTAGTTACACGTGATTTAAATTTTTTCAAAAAATAAAAATGCAAACTCAACGCTTTTTAAGCGGTTTGATATTTCTTGTACTATGCAGCAGTATGGTATTTGATTCGATTGCGGTAAACCCCCTAGAAGAGATGTCTGAACTTCTGAGTTTTCCGGGATGGCTTAGTTTGCCTCCGTTGGAAATCGTCGACGGCAATGAACGGTACAAAATAACCGATGTACTTAGGGACGATAACGCACAACCAATCATGATAACAGTCGGAAACATATTTTTTAAAGTTCGA
>NW_026095758.1:0-819 GCF_023614345.1 Adelges cooleyi
CAAGTCCAACATTTACTAAGTTGCCAGTACACTATTGATTTTCTAATATATCAAACATATTTATACAAACTTGGCACAACATGCACGTTTATGACCGCTTTCGTTCAACGGGAATGTCTGGATAAGTTTGTGCAGCTATTAAACCCGGAAACCTTTGTGTCGCGCATGAAAAGTGCGCTATCGTTTTTCAGTTTCTTAATTACGCCAACCGAGTTAAAAACCGCCTTTTTCGATATCCTGGATCACTTCATTAACTTGCACGAACGGATCAGATTACCTAATGACGGAACTAACGTTGATCCATATATTAATGACACAGTAAACTATATTATAATAGAATTAAGAAAACTAGAAAAAACCGCTATCAATTTTTTCAAAAACTCCTGTGGTCCAGCGGCCCTTTTAAAAGAAAAATTTGGCGATTTCAACTTAAACACGGTCGACGAAAAACTTGAGGAAATATATTACAAGCGGATCAGCGAAGTCGAAAAAATGGGCAAATTATACTCTTTGATTAATAATGCAAGAAAAGAGTTCTTAGAAATGGATTACTTTCTCCTGGGTTTCAATTACATAAAGGAGTCAAAAACGACCGTTTTATATAAAATTTCTGACCCTCAAACCCAAATTACGCTAACAAAGGGGATACTAAAATCTCTCTCTAACTGGTCACTTTATTTGGAAAACATGTCTGATATCACAAAGGATTCAATAAAGACATATTTTTCTTTAGGTGTATTTGTCAAATTATAGAGTTCTGATAAAGACGTGTAGTATAAATATAATTTTCTTAATATTTTAACAAAGTAAGCGCTCATC